>NW_020955938.1:452807-588931 GCF_003031625.1 Empidonax traillii
GCCCTAACGCTGATTTCTGTGTGCCAGACCGGTTCCCCCAGATCATCCAGCTGGCCTCAGAGCTGGAGTTCAACCTGGGCTCAGAGCCCATCGTCAGCTGCGTGGCCACTGGCAACCCACTGCCCACCAGTGACAGCGTGGAGCTGCGCAAGGCTGACGGCACCGTGCTCAAGGTACCACCCACCTCCATCTCCACAGTGCCAGCTCCCCCAAAATCTCCTCTGTCCCCCAGGGGCTGCTGGACAGCTTCAGGCTGACACTGGGGCTGACCCAGGGGGCTGGGCAGGGGGGCTGACAGCACCCTCGGTGCCCACAGCTCATCAAGGCCATCATCGAGCCGGGACAGATCACCTGCGAGTTCCAGGTGCGGCACCTGAGGAAGGAGGACACGGGGCTCTGGGAATGCCGGGTCTCCACAACCGGGGGCCAGGACAGCCGGAAGGTCAAGGTCAACATCCGAGGTGAGGAAAGGGTGGTGGCAACAAGCAGGATAAGCCAGGGTTGCTGGGGGAGGCTGACAGCACGGTGTGGCAACACCAAACCCCCTGCACTGGACTGGGTGCTTCCCATCATATGCTGCAGTGCCAGCAGACAGGTTTGGGTGGTTATAAAAGGCTTTCCTGACAAAGCTGGAAGGAGTCCAGAGGTGGCAGATGTCTCCACAGTCTGCTCCTCGTTGCTCCCAGTCTCTCCAGTGTCAGTCCTTCCTTCCCCCCGCAGTGCCACCAGTGCCCCTGAGCCCCCCCCGGCTGCTGGCCAAGCAGAGCCGCCAGCTCGTGGTGTCACCCGTGGACTACTTTTCTGGTGACGGACCCATCACCTCCATTAAGCTGTTCTACAAGCCCAAGGATGACAACTCAGCATGGTCATCCATTGTGGGTATGTGTCTGCAGGGCTGGGGGGACACAGGCAGGACCTGTGTGGGAGGTGATGGCTGCCCCAGCCACTGGAGGCCTGGGGTGGGAAGAGGTCTCCACACCAGGCCCCCTGTAGTGATGCTGAGGAGAATGCCAGTGGTAGGGCAGACTGTGGGTCATGGGTGTGGTTTTGATGTGTCCTCTTGGCCAACAGTCGACAACAGCGAGAACATCACCCTCATGAACCTCCGGCCGGTGACTGCCTACATTGTCAGGGTGCAGCTGAGCCGGCCAGGGGCTGGTGGGGAGGGCAGCAAGGGACCTGAAGCCATCATGGTGACTGAGTGCCTTGGTGAGCCTCCATCTCCCTGACCCTGACCCTGACCCTTGCACAGCACAGAGCCTGCAGTCCAAGAGCTGATGTGCCGTGAGGTTTTGCGTTTCTGTTTGCAGAGCCCACGGTCAAGCCTGTGATCGAAGGCTGGTCCATAGAAGAGAAGAACACGCTTCACGTCAACTGGAAGTTGCCAAGTAACCACGAGCCAGCACATGGCTTCATAGTCCACCTCTTCGACTCTGCGAGGCGGCTGGTCTCCGAGAAAAACATCACGTCCATCTCTGTGCTCTCAGCCCGCATTGGAGACCTGGAGTTCAACAAGGAGTATGGGCTGGAGGTGCTGGTGTACCACTGCACCAGCCTGGGGCCGCCCTCTGACCCCTATAAGGTCATGATCAACAGCAAAGGTGGGTCCAGTGGAACACAGGGAATTATTACAGGGAATTACAGAGGTAAATTACTTATAATCGTAGCAGCAACCATCCCCAGGTCTGGCTGCTCCTGTATTCCATCTCTGATAAAACACGAACAGCTCCTTTCCTTGCTAGACCCTTGCAGCCTCCAGCAGCAAGCAGCCCAGAAGCATCCCAAGCTGAACATCACATTCAGGCCATCGCAAGTGACGCTCCCAAACAGATCTGTCCTCTGCACCCTTGCCCAAATCCTGAAGGACCTGTCTATACTTGCAGCCTTCACAACACCCCGTAGCAACACAAGTCCCTCGATATAATTATCCTTTGCATGAAAAAAAAATATTTCCCTTTGGTTCACTTTAACCCTGCTGCCAGGTAGTTTTGCTGGGTGGTCCCTGGGGCCTGGGGAGCCCTGCAGTCCCACTTGTGGGCACACACACACATCCACACAGCCCCCCACGTTGGTGGGAGACTCTGGGAAGGTGGAGCATCAGCCTGACCAAGATCTCTGGTGACCAGGGGAGAAGGCATGCAGGGGGCCTTTGGTGAGGCTTGGCACCGGCTGGTACACGTTGAGAGGACTGGTAGGCGTCAGGCTTGAGGGATGTGAGATTTCCTCTGCTCCCTGTTTGTAAGAGCTTTGTATGATTTGGGGATTTGGGGTTAGGGGTGTGAACAAGCAAGAGAAGACTCAGAGGAGGTGGTGGGAAGGCAGAGTATGAGGGAGGGATGAACTAAAAAACCATCACAAGGGCTAGTCGATACAGAGGCATGTAGCTTGATGGTCTCTGAAGCTGGGAGCATTTGGAAGTGCAGTCCTGCTCCACTGTTGTTCCTGGGGAGCAGTTCCACCTCCTCCAAGCAGGGGTTAAGGGTCCCTGGAGGTCCCTCAAACCTGGCCCAGCTTTGGTTGCCATTGCCATCCACAGGGTCCTCACAGCAGCGCCAGGAGACCTGTCCTGGGCCTGACTCTCTGCTCTCCCTGTCCCAGGGCCCTCTGCCCCACGGTTGCTCTCGGCAGAGTCCGTGTCCGACGCCGCTGTCAGGCTGTCCTGGCAGGTCCCTGAGTACCCCAACGGGGGCATCACCAAGTACATCGTGGAGCTGCAGCAGGTGGGGGGCACCGGCGAACCCCAGTGGATCGACACCGACAGCGGCGCCGAAACCACCAAGGTCATTGGGGGCCTCAACGCCAGCACCAGCTACCAGTTCCGTGTCCGTGCCAACTCCCACGTCCCGGGGGAATGGAGCCAGCCCGTGAAAGCCAAGACCCTGGGAGATGGTGAGAGGAGTGTCCCAGCAGGCAGGAGGCTCACAGCTCTGCTGCAGCTGGGGCTCAGAATCTGGGCCAGCAAAGAACGATTGAGATGCTTGCGGTGACCTCTCAGAGTGGCTCTGAAGCAGCAGACCGAGCCCAAAACTCTCGTGGGTGTCCAGAAAACCTGTTCCTCCTAGTCCTGGTGGGACAGGGGCAGCATGGTGACAGCATGGCACCCACAGGGTGGCTCTGCCCTGGCCAGAGGGTGATGTGGAGCAAGGGGCTAGAGGAGCAGAGCAGACCTGGATGGGAGGAGGTGGTGGCTGGGTCCAAAGCTGGTTGAAGGTGCAGAAATCAGTGGTTCAGAGGCAGGGCTCGGGCAGTGACACCCTCTCCCCTGTGCCACTGTGGCAGCAGGGGCTCAGGATGCGATTGTGGTATCTTCATGGCGTGGCTGGGTGTTGGAAGATGTCTGCTTTGGTGCTTGGCCACTCGTGCAGGCTGGGCAGGGCTCGACCCGGGACCACAACCCTCCATCCCTCCTTTTGGCAGGAGCGCTGAGCGTGCCGCCCAGCCTGGGCAGCCAGAGCACTGAGCAGGCAGGAATAGACCAGCAGCTGCTCTTGGCCATCGTTGGCTCCGTGTCTGTCACCTGCCTCACCATCCTCTTTGCTCTCCTGGCTCTTTTCCTCATCAAGAAGAATTTTTTCCACCGGCGCCGCACCTTTACGTACCAGTCTGGCTCGGTGAGTGCCGCCTGCCCCGCCAGGACCGTGTCCCCCGCTCCCCACGTCCCAGCCCAGCCCAGGTCACGCTCCGTAGCCTCCAGTCCGGATGCAGCCAGACCTCACTTCCACACTGAGAGGGTGCGGAGCCCACCCTTGCCCAGCACTCCTGCCCTGCCGGGACTGCCGCGTGGGCAGAGGGGTGCCCGGGGCCTCTAACCTCACCCACTCCCCTCTGCCAGGGGGAAGAGACCATCCTGCAGTTCAACTCGGGGACACTGACCCTGACACGCCGGCCCAAGCCGCAGCCTGAGCCGCTCAGCTACCCCATCCTGGAGTGGGAAGACATCAAGTTTGAGGACATGATCGGAGAGGGCAACTTTGGGCAGGTCATCAGGGCCATGATCAAAAAGGATGGCCTGAAAATGAACGCAGCCATCAAGATGCTGAAAGGTGAGTGTCAGGGGAGACGAGCAGGACAGGCTGAGGGATGCAGGTGCGTCCTGGGCCATATTCATGCTGAGTAGAGTCAGGAGTCACTTGCAGAGAAGCAGAGGAAGGGTGCTTGTTGCAGGCCTGAGGTGTCTGTCCCTTCTTTGCTTCCAGAGTTTGCTTCAGAGAATGACCATCGGGACTTTGCTGGGGAGCTGGAGGTGCTGTGCAAACTGGGCCACCACCCCAACATCATCAACTTGCTGGGTGCCTGCGAGAACAAGGGTGAGGGCTGTCCCCCTCTCCCCAGCCCCACGGCCTCTGCCCAAGCTCTGTATTCCTCTTTTCTGAGGAGAGCCCCAGTAGCCCAACCTCCTTCTGCCCCTCAGGCTACCTGTACATCGCCATTGAGTACGCCCCCTACGGAAACCTCCTCGACTTCCTCCGCAAAAGCCGAGTCTTGGAGACAGACCCAGCCTTTGCCAAGGAGCACGGCACTGCCTCCACACTCACCTCCCAGCAGCTCCTCCAGTTTGCTTCAGATGTGGCCAAGGGGATGCAGTACCTGAGCGAGAAGCAGGTACATCCCCAGCAAGCCCTTCAGAGCATCCTTCCCCTGCCCCCGGGGGGGGGGCTCCCCATCAGGGTGTGAGGTCCCTGGGGCCAGCAGGAGGGAGCATGTGGCTCCTGGCTGACTGCTGGCCCCTTTCAGTTCATTCACAGGGACTTGGCAGCGAGAAACATCCTGGTGGGAGAAAACCTGGCCTCCAAGATTGCTGACTTTGGCCTCTCTAGAGGGGAGGAAGTCTATGTGAAGAAGACAATGGTGAGGCAGGAGTGAAGCATCTCCATGGGGTCTGCACCATGGTATGGTGGGCAGGACACCCACCACCAGTGTGAAGGACCTACCCTTCTGGGACCAGCTGCCCTCCATCTACAGGGCATCCCCCCACCCCTGACAGTCTTCCTCTGCTTCCCCAGGGCCGTCTGCCAGTTCGCTGGATGGCCATCGAGTCCCTGAACTACAGCGTGTACACCACCAAGAGCGACGTGTAAGTCCTGCGGGCGGGAGCACCGGGGCTGGGCTGTGGCTGGGGCTCCTCCTTCCCTCCCTGGCACATTTAACCTGGCAGTGCTATTGCTCTGGGTGCTGAAAGGGCAGGAGGTGATGCTGATGCATCTCCCTGGGGAGCTGCTGGCTCAGCCCAAGCCCTGGCTGTCCCTTCCACCCTGGGCTTTGCCCTGTGCCCATCCGTGGGGCTCAACTGCGCACTGTCACAGCCTCATCTGCCCTTTCAGGTGGTCATTCGGCGTCCTGCTCTGGGAGATCGTCAGCTTGGGTAAGACTTCTCTCTGTCCCCCTGCCTCCACTCGGGTCCCTGTAGGTCTGGTCCTCCTGGAGCCCTGGAGGGGACACCCTGGGGACCGTCCCCACCTCATCTGTGTGTCTCTGGCTGCAGGGGGGACACCGTACTGCGGGATGACATGTGCCGAGCTCTACGAGAAGCTGCCCCAGGGCTACCGCATGGAGAAGCCGCGTAACTGCGACGACGAGGTGTAAGTGGGCAAAGCCTCAGCTGATGGTGGCACCCACGTCCCCCTGACCCCCCTGCCCCCCGGGGCTCCCGCCGCCTTGCAGTAGCTTCTGCCTGGTTCCCTCTGAATTGTGTGGTGAGCTGGGGGCTCACATCCCAAAAGCCCTTCCCAGGCTTTAGTGTTCCGCCTGCTTCCCCCCATCTCCCACAGAGAGCTTTTCTTTCCCCTCTGCCCCTGGGCACACTGAGCCACCCACAACTCTCTGCCCCCAGGTACGAGCTGATGCGGCAGTGCTGGCGCGACCGCCCCTACGAGCGCCCACCCTTCGCCCAGATCTCCATGCAGCTCATCCGCATGCTGGAGGCCAGGAAGGTGAGTGGTGGCAGATGCTCATCCTGTTCCAGGGCTGTCCACATGCTGGAGCATGCCTTGGGCTTGAGGAGGGGTCAGCCAGCAGCAGAACCTGTGTGACCCCCACCACGCGTGGTGGTAACCCCAGCATCGCTTTTTGGGTGTGGGGAGCCCTCTTGCCTTCCCCCTCAGGGCACAGTGCCTGTGAGTGTGCCAGTGGGGACGGGAGGTAGGTGGGGGCGGTGTCACAAATGGCTCCTAACTGGTGTTCCCCCACAGGCCTACGTGAACATGGCCCTGTTTGAGAACTTCACCTATGCGGGGATCGATGCCACGGCTGAGGAGGCGTGAGGCTGCGCTGGCACCGTGCAGAGGGGTGATGCTGGCACCAGCCTGCAGGGACAGTGCTGTGGGGACAATGGGCTGCTCATCCCCCTCCAGGGCCAAGTGGCCAAATGCTGGTGCCCCTTCCAAGAGCACCTTCCCTGCAGCAGGACTCTGCCATCCCCTCCTCCCTGGCTGCCCACGCAGCATGTGCTGGCCACACTGCCGTGGCATCAGGCACCGACACAGCCCCACGCTGCTGGGGGACACGCTGTGGTGGCCCCCAAGGACAAGCAGCAGCACGGTGCTTGCAGCAGAGTGGGCAGGAGAGGGGCTCTCAGGAGCCTGAGCCCATGGACACAAATGCTCAAGCTCTGAGGCAAGAGGGGGAAGCAGCAACCCAGCATCTGCCCACCCTGCAACTCTCAGTGTGCTCTGGGCCTAAAGTGGTGCCAGCAGGGCTGTGAGCATTACTGACGGCGTGGGATGGGGCCACCCTGGTGGGTGCAAAGGGATGGCTTTGGCTGTGCACAGCCTCCAGCTCTGCAGTGACCCTTTGGAGGTGTCAGCTCTGCCTTACAGACAATAAACATCATGCAACGGGCAGCTGGATCCAGGGGAGTGGTGGTGAGCTCTGCCCTGCTGACAACACTGTGGAACAGGATACGGGGCCCCAGTGGTCTGCTGCTGTGGTGGGCACTCCTCGGAAACCTGTCCCCCCTGGAGTCCTCTGATGATGCCCAGGAAAGGCCATGATCTCATCATGCCATGGAGATGGGTTTTCTTATGATCCAGCGGAGATCTTCACTCCCATACACAATTTAAGATTTGGTCCTGTCCCGAGGGATATGGAGAACAGACTGTGTCCTTCCTTTGCGCAGCTGCCTCTTGCATGCTTGGAAATTGTTCCTGCAGTTTCCCCTTGGTTGGCCGCTCCTCACAGGGGGTGGCCCCGCTCCTCTGGCTGGCCCCACTGGGGCTGTGCAGCTCCACAGCCTTCCTACCCTGCCCAGCACTGCGCTGAGCAATCAGTGACTTCCCATGTCTTGAAAGGGCCCGCTGTGTTGGACCAGCCTGTCACAACACGGGGTGATTGTCGTGGATCAGCCGGGCTCTGCACTGACCCTCCCACGGGAGTGCCTGTCCCAGGCTGTGGTCCCTCAGCTGCACTGCTGCTGTTTGTTACACTGACACTGGGTGGGCTTCACCTCTCTTGGCTTCAGCTTGCTCAGCCCTGGGCATGCCATCCAGCTGCCCCACTGTCTGTCCTCTGCAGTCCTGTGAGAAGCAAGAGTGGCTCCTGCAGTGCACAGTGACCCAGCCAGAGGCAGGAGCATTTGCATTTGCCCTTCTGGGCAAGAGTCTTTTATCCCCAGAAGGTCTTTGAACCCTGTCAACACCGTTCTGATGATTTTCCATTCTGGCCTCCTGTGCTCTTTGGTGTCAAATGCAGCTGTTAGTGAACAGCCTCTCTGCCCCATCCCTGAGGTCCCCAGTGAAGCAGTGATGGGGACTGGGCCCTCACAGCCAGCCTGACAAGTGCCACTGCCCCTGCGCCTCCTCTGCTCCCCGCTGGGCATGCTGTCTGAGGCAGTGTCACTAGTCCTGCTTGCACCAAGGTCCTTCTGCTTGTTGCCTCCCTGATGGCACAGCCCCGCACCCAGATGGAAAAGGAAGTGGGGCTGATTTGGCAAAATTTGGCTGTGGCAGATTGGTGCTGGCTGCTCAGTGGCTTCTTGTGCCCTGGATGGTGCCCCACAGGCTGTGCTACTGTGCTGTGCCCTGGCAGAGTGGGAGACCCTCTGACCACCCGTGCCAGGCAGCAGTGGTGGATTGGATCCTGAGCGTGGCTGCAGGACCCCCCCAGGGTGGCTCTGCCTCTGCACCAGCACCACCAGCAACTGTGTGGGCTCTGCCAGTCCCCCCGTGCCTGCAGCTCTCCTCCCGGCACAGCCACAGGGACGATGCCAGGGGCAGAGCAGACCCAGGGCACAGCGGTGCCAGGTGGCACAGGACAGGATGGAGCCAGAGCAGTGACCCTTCGGAGGGTCCCACATGGCAGCAGCCCCCGACAGCCTGCCCTGCCCCACACGGGGGCCTCCCTGGTTTCTCCGGGGTTGTTTTTCTTCCTACCCCAGCCTCCCGGCCACAAGGGCAGGACATGCCCCTATCTGATAGGAGCAGTCTCCCTTGGCACTGCGGCTGGCGGCACAGGGGCTGCGGCGTGGTGGTTTCAGGCACAGGGAAGTGCTGGCGATGAGGTGGGGGGAGCCCCCCAGCCAGGCTTCCTGAGCTGCACAGCCACCACTTCCCAGATAAAAAAGTACTGCCTGGAGGAGCCACGGCAGCTCCCCGGGCGCTGGGAAGGGCCGAGAACGGCACGTGTGGCCCCCGGCACAGGGGTTGCAGGATGGCAGCTTGCCTGTGCTGGGGCTGGCTGCTCTCGCTGATCCCGGCCATCCTGCTCAGCCTCCGCAGCCCACCGTCAGCGCCCGAGCCAGTGACATCCCAAGGTAGGTCCTTGGGGATATCTCCTCCCCCTAAGGATGGGCTAGAGAAGAGCTGGCATGTCAGGTGCCGGCAGTGAGCACCTCACAGCAGCCAAAATCTGTGGGATTGGGAAGGGGCATCCCAAGGGGGGTGTGGGGGGGGTGTTCGGGGTGGGCAGTGGAGTGCCCTTCTCACCTGTGGGACACCCTGAGGTGCTTGGAGTAAAGGAACATCCCTGCTCTCTGCAAGCAGGATTTGGCAGCCCTAGAGCCTCTTGGGGATGTCAGGCTGGTGCTCCCAGTCCTGCACAGGCAGCAGAGGGGCTCCCTGCTCATCAGATGTTCTTGGAGTTTTGATATGATGAGGGTTTGAGGGAAATTCAAGTTAACATCTCATGGTTCAGCCCTGCACCACGAGTAATGCAGTGGCACTGCCAGGCTAATCCCAGTGCTCTCACACCAGCCTTGCCAGGATCTCGCCCTGCCAAGCATCCTCCACCTGGCCCCAGCCTGGCTGACTGCACCTGGCAGAGCCACTTCATGACTTGGTCACATTTCAGGGCTGGTCATGCTTTCTTTGAGCTCCTCTTTAGCCCCCTTAACACCCTCTGTAGCACCATTAAGAAGCATTAACTGAACAAAATCCTGTTGATCTCCTGCTCATCTCTCCAGACCCACCCCGAGTGTCTGGTCAGGGTGGGCTTCAGAGCACATTTGGAGTCACCCCCATAGGGACAGTGGGAGGAGGGTCAGGGTTGGGCTCATCCTCTCTGCCCCCAGGCTCTGTGACATCGCTGTGCCCTGAGCACTGCCCAAGCACGGCTGGGGTGGGCTGCAGAGCTGGGTGGCCACTATGCTCAGGACATGGCCTATCTGCAGCAAAGATGCTCTGGTAGCCCACAGGGCCAGTGTTGGCCTCCCATCAGTGCCATGGGTCCCTGTGCCACTCAGCTGCTGAGACCTGGCCACCTTATCCCCTGGTGCTCCGAGCTGGGGGGAACCTGGAGCCAGCATGAGGCCTGGGGTGGGAAATGGGTGGGAAATGGTGGGCAAACAGGGAAGAACAGATGGGGAGGGTGGCTGTGGGGGAGATGGGACAATGGGAGAGGGGGAGGAAGGCAACACAAGGCTGGGAAATGAGGAACAGGGCTGAGGGAGTGAGAACAAGACCAGGGACAGGGAGAGCAGAAGGACACCAAGAAGGTGGCAGGGACATTTGGGGGCTGTCACTTATTCTTGGCCCAGGGTGGGCTCAACTGGCAGCGTAGAGGGTGCACAGCAGAGAACAGATACTCTCAGCACATGGAACAGAGCCAGGCACTGGCAGGGGGCTTGTTGGGTCAGCTCCTGGGGAAGGCAGTACATGCCAGAAGGAAGAAGAGGAGGAAGAGGGCTTGGACAGGTCTCAGGGCAGAGGCAGAGGGGGAGAAGGGAGTGCTGGAGCAGTTCTGTGGGTAGCAAGACCACCCCTGTGCATCACACATCTGCATCTGGGGGCTGTCTCCTTTTCCATGACAACAGGGGCAGGTACCCATGTGACAGCAAAGCCACCAGTGCTTGGGACAGAAATCCTGCGGGATGCAGAGAAATCCCCAGCCCCTAGCAGTCCCTGGGCTGGGGTTTGGGCATCCCCCCCTGCTCAGGACCACACATCCCCATGCCAGCCCCGAGGCCCTTTCCCTCTCCCTGCTCCTCCTTATCTCACTTCCGCGCACCTTCCGGCACGAGCAGGGCAGGGGTGCTTCCCCCTGATCGCCGGGCCCTGAGCCCCCCTCCGACCGCAGGGCTATTTCGGGATGTTTGTTTGTCCTGAAGGACCCCCCGTACTGAGGAGAGGGGGGGGGGGGAGGGGCGGGGAAGCCCTGCCAAGGCCAGGACCCCAGGCCAGCCAGCAGCCAGCACGAGTGCCGTGTCCCTCCCCACCGTGCCAAGCTAGGGGGGCACCTGTGCCAGGGCCATGCCCAGGCTGCCCCGGGTGCCGACACAGCCTGGCCTCAGGGGCGAGCTGGCCAGGGGGCATGGGGCAGGAGGGTGGAGGTGGGATGGGGATGGGTTTGTGCCCAGGGGCTCCTTCATGCCCACACTCCTCCCAGACGCTGCACTGCTGGCAGGGGTGTCCGAGGACATCCTCTGTTTCTCCCGCTCCTTCGAGGACCTCACCTGCTTCTGGGACGAGGAGGAGGAGGCAACGAGTGGGATGTGCCACTTTTACTACTGGTACAGCAGGTAGGAGGTGGTGGGGACACAGCCCAGCCTCCCCCTTGCCTGCACGGAGAACAGCAGGGTCGGGGTGCCACAGCAATCTGTGCCATCCCAGTGGCTCCCAGCTGCAAGGAGAGATGATGGAGAGCCCACGGGAGCTACACAGCAGCCACTGCACACCCTGCAGCAGGGCTGTCCCTCGGTGCCATGGGGACGGTGTCCTGCAGTGGGTGGTGGCACAGGAAAGGAGCCGGTGACACTGAGGTCTCTCGGTGCTGTGCCCCACATCCCCTTTCCTCCAGATTGGCCCGAGGCAGGAGGCATATGAGTTGCTGCAAGACCCCGCTCTCCATTCCTCAGGGACATGCCCACGGCGTGCATGGTCTCTGCGTGGCACCGAGGGGCTGGTGGGAAGCGGCATGTCTGCGTCTTCCCCAGCCAGGACGTGCGGCTCTTCACCCAGCTCCACCTCCGCGTCCTGGATGCCGCCACAAACCACACAAAATACTGGCGGGAGCTCAGCGTGGACGCGGTGGGTGAGTCCCTCTTGCCGGGTAACACCCTGTGCCACCAGGACAGCCCCCAGCCCTTCTGCTGGCCACGGGGGCTGACAACACCCTGTGCCTCGCGTGCTGGGCACAGAGACAGCCCGGGGGGGACCAGGGGTTGCCCAGGTAGGGGCTGCAGCAGGAGGGCAAACATGCTGGCACGTCCCCCGCAGGTCTCATCGCCCCTCCAGTGAACATCTCGGCCCGCTGGGCTGGGGCTGCGGGACAGCTCTGCGTGTCGTGGCAGCCGCCGCTCGCCGACTACCCGAACTTCTTCCTCTACGAGGTGCAGTGCTGCCCTGCCAGCTCCCCGGGGATGCCCTGCAGCACCGCATGGAACCCCAGTGGGGAGCACCCTGAGGACCCCTCCATCCAGTCATCCGTCAGCACCCAAACACCCAGGGCAGGGGCAGCCACAGCCTCCCCAGGAGTGGGGCAGGTACATAGAGGGGCCAGGGATGGGCAGGGGGATTTGGGGGCTGCGCTTGCTCCTCAGCCTGGCCCCTCTCCCGCAGGGGCTGGTCCAGGCCAACACCTGGGTGGTGCTCCGGGACCTGCGGCCGGGGGTGAGGTACCACATCCAGGTGCGCAGCAAGCCCGACGGCACCTCCATGGATGGCGTCTGGGGGCCCTGGTCGCAGGCAGTGGCTGCGGAGACGCCCCGCTCCTCCGGTGAGCAGCCACCCCCTCTGCCGGCAGGAACAGCGGGGAGGCACCCGCGTCTCGGGCTGCGAGGGGTGGGGGTCCTGGGGAAGGCGAGGTGCGGCACCCAAGTTTTAGGGGGCCAAGGGGAAGCAGCCTCCCCTCCCTGCCCTGGCTCTCGCCTGCCCAGGAGACATCGGGCTGCGCTGCAGCACCCCTGACCTGCGGAACGTGCGCTGCGAGTGGACCTGGGACCCCGCAGAGCCCCGCAGCTCCCACCAGCTCTTCTACCGGCCACCTCCAAGCGGGGCTGGCACACGGTAAGGGGCATGGTGGGCATGTGGCACTCGGGCAGGCACATCCCAGGGACCACTGGTCCTGCTGTGTCCCATCATCCCACACTGTGCCGCCTGCCCATGCCCTGCTCTGTCCTGCCCTGCCACCATCAACCTTGTACCTCCCCACCACCTCTCCTGGACACGCTGCACCTCTGACTACAGGCAGCAGTAGCTCTCCTAGGCAAGTGCAGGAGGAGCAAGGCTGTAGTGGCTGTGGGGATGCCATGGTGGGACTGACTGGTTCCCCACTCCTCTCGCAGGGAAGCTGCATGGCAGCAGTGCGAGGAGCTGAGAGTGGGGGCACAGGGCACCCACACGTGTACCTTCCAGCCCAGGGCTGACAGTGCCATCTCTGTCCTGGTGAACATCACCCGGACCCAGATGCCACCCACGCTCAGCTTCTTCAAGGAGCCCTTCTGGCTGCACCAGGCTGGTGAGTCTCAGTGCCACCACGGCCACTGCCCTCGTCCATGCCCAACTCAGGGGACGCAGCGTGCCATGTCCCATTCCGTGGCAGCGACACATCCCCGTCCCCAACACCAACAGTGCTCACAGACGCCCCGCAGCTCGTGCAGGCGACAGTGTCGCAGGGCCGCCTGAGCCTGCAGTGGCTCCCGCCCCTGGAGGTGCTGGCAGAGCAGATGGACTACCAGGTCCGCTATGCTGTGGAGAACAGCCAGGACTGGAAGGTAAGGCCTGGCCAGGGCACCCCGAGCAGCCCTGCTGACCTCCGCTGCCAACACACGGCCTGCACGGGGTCAGGCAGGATGGCCCCACACCCCTCTGGCCATCCCACAGCGGTCAAGCCTCTCTGCAGGTCCTGCAGGTTCCACAGGCAGCCAGGAAAGAAGTCCTGGACCTCCGGCCGGGCACCCGCTACCAGGCCCAGGTGCGGGCCCAGCCCAGCGGGCCGTGGTACCAGGGCAGCTGGAGCGCCTGGTCCAAGCCTGTCGTGGTTGATGCCATGGCCGATGCAGGTGAGGGACAGGGCAGGGGTGGGGGCTGCAGCCAGAGGAGCCACGTGGGGCAGGAGATGGACAGTGCTGGAAATGGGATGGGGAGCACCAGGCAGAGGGTGACAGGGCTGCAAAGGACTCAGAGGTGGCAGGGCTGGGAAGGGCTACAGCTCCAGCGTTCCTCCCCCGATGCAGGCTGGATCATCCCCAGCGTTACGGTGGTGCCGCTGCTCTTCACTGCAGTGCTCCTGGGGCTGCGGTGCACCTTCCCCTCCCTCTACAGGTAAGGGCTGTGCCAGGGGCAGGCAGAGGGTCCAGCACCAGGCCTGGGCACGCTGCAGGGGGGCGTCAGAGCATCCCAAGGCTGGGGTTTGCCTTCGATGTCCCCTTCCCTGTACCCAGCAACGTGAAGCAGAAACTCTGGCCGCCCGTACCTGACCTGCACCGTGCCCTGGGCAGCTTCCTCCAGGAGAGCGGCAAGCACAGCCAGGTGAGGGGCTGGGGCAGGGCTGAGCCCCGCCGGGGGCAGCTCGAAGGGCAGTTGGAAGGGCAGCCCCCACCGCGCCCGCTCCGTGTCCCCCCAGGCCAGCGCCTTCGACAAGCAGCCGCCGGAGGAGGCCGTGCTGCCCTGCCTGCTGGAGGTGCTGCCCGGCCCGCGGGGCGAGGCGGGCCCGCCGCCGGAGCACGCTGGAGGCCGCCTGCCGAGCACCGACATCGCCAACCAGTCCTACCTGCTCATGAGCGGCTGGGACCCGCGAGGGACCGCGGCCACCCCCGCTCCCACCCCCGCCCCGCCATAAACGCGCGACCCTACACAAACAACCCGCCTGCTGCTCCTTTCGTCGCCCCGCCCCCGAGCCCGTTCGCCCCGCCCCCTGAGCGCCATCGCTCCGCCTCCCTCGCGCGATGGCTCCGCCCCCTATGCCCGCCCCCCCCAACGGCCCAGCCAATGGCGTTGCGGCGCGCGGCCGTCGCCAGGCAGCGCGCGGCCGTTGGGTTTGAAGCGACCAACCGGGGCCGCGTCCGCGCGCGCTTTAAAATGCCGCGGCGCGGGCGGGGCCGGAGAGCGGCGGCGGCAGCGGCGGCGCGGAGGCGGTGAGGGAGCGCAGCGGCCGGGGGGCTGCCCGGGGCATGGCTGTGGGGATGGGGTCACCGAGGAACGGGCGAGGGGAGGGAGGGGATGTCCGTTAGCAGAAAGAGCCCCGAGGAGCGGCTGGAGGGGGTGTCGGGGGAGATGGAAAGGGCCCCGAGGAGCGGATGGAGGGGGGGTCGGGGGTATGGAAAAGGGCCCCGAGCAGCGATCGGGGAGAGCCGCGGGGGGTGTCCCGGTGGTGGGGAGGGCCCGTCGGAGCGGGCTGCAGCCCGGGAAGGGTCCCGATGGTGCGGAGGGCCTGTCGGAGCGGGCTGCAGCCCGGGAGGGGTCCCGGTGGGCCCGGCTGATGCCGCCCGCCCGCAGGACCATGGCGCAGTTCCTGTTCGAGGCGGACCTGCAGGGGCTGCTCAAGCTGGACACGCCGATCCCGAACGCGCCGCCGGCGCGGTGGCAGCGCAAGGCCAAGGAGAGCGGCCCCGGGCCCAGCCCCCTCGGCGTGTCGCCCATGAAGCCGGCCAATCGCTCCCACAGCTCCAGCAAGACGCCGTCCAAGACACCCGGTGAGCGGCGGCCGAGGCCAGGTGGGCGAGTCCGGGCTGCTTGCCCGTAGCCACGAGGCTGTGGGCTGTGCCGCGTACCCTCGGCGGCTGGTGGGTCAGCAGGGGATGGGCTGGACTGGACTGTGCTGCCCGGTTGCTGAGCTCCGGGGCTGAGTGAACTGCTGATCCCTCTGCTGAGCCTTGGTGGCACAGCTGTGTGTCGGGACAAGTGTGGGCAGGACTGTCAGCTGACAGCTTTCCTTGGTGGAACTGTTTTGTATTCTTCCCCCTTACCTGTGATCTCTGGAACTGTTGAGCTAGACCCAACTTGTCTCCTGGCAGTCCCTAACAGGAGCTTGGGGGCAGGGTGGGAGATATCAGCTGTGACTGAATGGCACGAGGTCTGAGGGTCCTGCTGCTCTGGAACTTGAATGGTGGGTGTGATGTGGGAGCGTGCTGGGTTTGCTCTTGTGAAAGCTTTAATACAGGCTGTTAAAAAGCTGTGAGACAATATTTATGTATGTAAATGCAGGGAAATCTGGATCCAAAATCCAGAGCACCCCAACAAGGGCCGGAGGGGATCGCTACATTCCCAACCGCAGCACGATGCAGATGGACATGGCAAGTTTCCTCCTAACCAAAGAGAATGACCCTGCTGAGGAATCCCCTACCAAGAAGGTGAGCACGTTGCCAAGGCACAGTTGCCTCAACAACCACTTCCAAACAGTTAATCCTTCCTGCTCATTTACAGAAAAGTAAACTGTAGTTTCTATGCAGTGGGCACATGTGGCCATGTCTACTTCCAGCTCTGGGCTTCAGGGGCCTGGCATGAGATGGAAGCTGTAGAGCCTGTCGCTTGCTCTAGCCTATGCTGCTTCTGGTAGCAAAATTCAGCTTTTGGCTAACGAGGCTTTAAAATATAGCAGGCTGCAAAAATGCAAAGCTGCGGGCCTATGCACAGTAAAACTGCTGGTGGTAGCTATTCTAGGACAATGTCTACATGGGGAGCAATTCTGGAATGTTTTATGCTGTGTTTCTGAAATCTGTTTATGAAGCATTTGGTCCCTTGGGGCTATGGCTTTTCCCACTGGCAGTGACACTGAATTTGCCCCTGTATGAAAATGTGAGCAGGACAGTGTGCCAATGTTTGAGGGAAAACTACTTTGACCTGCCTGTGGCTGACTCTTGCAGCACTGTTTGTACACCTCCTGATTCTGGGAGAAGGGGGCTTAGGTGTCTGTTTTAACTGCAGTGTGGGCTTTGTGTTTCAAATGCCCTGCACTGAGAGTGGTTTGTCCCTGTAGGAGCAACAGAAAGCCTGGGCAGTGAATCTGAATGGCTTTGATGTAGAAGAGGCAAAGATCCTCCGCCTGAGTGGAAAGCCACAGTACGCTCCAGAAGGTATGACACAGAATCCATGTGAGTGGAATCAACCGGGGAGCTCTGGTCAGGGGAACCTCCTAAGGTTGAGGGGTAGCAGAGCAGTTATAGTGAATTTATTTAGGAAAGCTGAAATAACTGCCAGCTGCTCACATACACTGGAGGCAACAAACCTTCCTGGGGTCTGCAAGAGCTTCAAACTCTCTGCTATGCACTTCCTAGCTGAACTGTAACTAAACATAATGGGATACAAAAAACCAAGTGTTTCTTAAACTCATTTCTGTGACTAAAGAAAGCGTAGCTCACCCTGGTTCAGCAGTTCCTACTGCCAAAGGTGCTTAGCACACTGCACTTTTGTGAGTGGATCTCTTCTCTTAGGACTTCATTTTCACTGAAGGGAATTCCTAATTGGGTGAGCAGCACCAGGTTGGAAGGAAACAGTAATTCAGGTCAACAAATCTGTCCCTCTGCACACAGGCTATCAGAATAACCTAAAAGTGCTCTACAGTCAGAAAATGACACCTGGATCCAGCAGGAAGAACAGCAGATATGTTCCCTCCATGCCAGACCGGATCCTGGATGCACCGGAGATCCGCAATGACTACTGTAAGTAGGCTGCAGTGTGGAGTGCTGGGCATCAGCAACATTCTGCCCTGGAGTGCAGTTCCTAGGACAGTGTAACTGGGCTGTTTATGTTATTTTATGCACCCAGACTGGCACAGAGTCACTTCTGGAGCGCTCCTGTGTAGCCTCATAGGAACAGTGGTCCAAAGTGCTGTGTAGGCGACCTGTATCAGGGTTACCTGACCCCACTAGCTGCCCCTTAGTTGTGCACACACACAGCTGATGCAGGGGGAAGACCTGGCATCAGCACTGGTGAAGGGCAAGGCTCTCCAGGTAAGCATAGTGTGACCTGTGTTGCTCTTCCAAATTCTAGATCTGAATCTCATTGACTGGAGCTCCCGGAACTTCCTGGCAGTGGCTCTGGACAACTCTGTTTATCTGTGGAATGATGTCACTGGGGAGATTATCCAGCTGCTGCAGATAGAGCATCCAGATGTTTATGTTTCCTCTTTGTCATGGATTAAAGAAGGAAACTACCTTGCTGTTGGCACAAGTAATGCTGAGGTTCAGGTGAGTGCAGGAGTAAAATTAAATGTGTTGTCCAGGGGTTGATGGAGCTGTGGGGCATGGGGACAAAGGTTTGGCTAGCACAGGAAGGATGTAATGCACCCAGCTTTTCCTGCCTGGTTATGGGGTAGAATTGTCCACAGCATGCAAGGCAGAGTTTGGTTTGGGGCTTTTCTGGATACCTAGACTTATCTTCTGTACCATAGGCATGAGATGCAAATTTTCTCTGCTCCCATACTGAGAAGGCTGAATGCCAGGTTCCTAAGGCACGGCAACGGGGCTGGGTTTCCTCATCCTCTGGAGAACTTATTGCTTTGCCTCCCTAGCTATGGGATGTTCAGCAGCAGAAGCGCCTCCGAAACATGACCAGCCATTGTGCCCGCGTGGGATCCCTCAGCTGGAACAGCTACATCCTCTCCAGGTAAAGCAGGGGGTGGGTGGCTCAAGGACAGTGTTCACTTGTTGCAGATTCCTATCCCTAGATCTGTGAGTAGTGTGGGTTAGGGATGGCAGAGAGGAGTTTCTCCCCTGATTTGGGCTTCTTACTCAGCCGTGCTGTTGGGTCTTCTGTCTTGCCCCTTGTTCTGAAGCTGTGAAGAGCTTGTGTGGCTGCTTCACTCACACCAACAGACCGGGGATGTGGTAGCACTGGTTGAAATCCAGTGGCAGGTACGACAGTCTTGCAACACCACAGAAATGGATTTGGGTGAAAATGTGTCAGCCTGACCGCACAAGCCTTTTCTTCTCTCCCCAGCGGGGCACGGACCGGCCACATCCACCACCACGACGTCCGCGTGGCCGAGCACCACGTGGCCACACTTGCTGGCCACACGCAGGAGGTGTGCGGGCTCGAGTGGTCCCTCGACGGCCGCTACCTGGCCAGTGGGGGCAATGACAACCTGGTGAACGTCTGGCCATGCAGCCAGGGGAGCGGTGGAGACATCACTCCTGTGCAGACCTTCACGCAGCACCAGGGCGCTGTCAAGGTGAGCGCGGGGCAGCGCTGGGCACACGTGGGTGGGCAAGGCAGAGTGCAGCGCTGGCTGTGCCTGGGTGGCCTCCTGCATTGTCGTAGAACGAACTCCTCTCTCCCAGGCTGTGGCGTGGTGCCCGTGGCAGATGAACGTTCTGGCCACCGGAGGTGGGACAAGCGACAGACATATCCGCATCTGGAACGTGTGTTCTGGCGCCTGCCTCAGTACTGTGGATGCCCATTCCCAGGTGAGATGTGAATTATCAGCTTGGAGCACACACCTTCTGGCAGCACACCTACACAGTTGCTGGCTCCTGAGGCCCAGAGGCATGGGAAAGGAGGGCTCCATGCTCAGCTGTGGCTGGTGAGTATCAGCACAAGCAGCTTGTCTTACCTGTGTTACTGCCTCTTCTCAGGTCTGTTCTATCCTGTGGTCAACAAACTACAAGGAGTTCGTTTCGGGCCATGGCTTTGCACAGAATCAGCTGGTTATATGGAAGTATCCATCCATGACCAAGGTTGCAGAGCTGCAAGGTAGGCTGGGCCCCTTTGCCTGGGGAAGGGAGTGGCTGCTAGAGGCTGAAGGCAGATGCAATCCTTGGTTTGAGCCTGCAGCGTCACTGCTGCAGGATGGTATGCAGGGGCATGCTGCTGGAGAGAGGGATGCCCACAGGCTGCTGGAAGAAACACTTTTTCTCCAAATGCATGCCTAGGGTCTGATTGGTGCTGCCACAGCACAGTGGGGGGACAGCTCTGCAAGCTGGGGGGACTCAGGGGGACACCCAGGAGTAAATAAATGCACACGGGGTGACTGCACAACTCCTCCTCCTCAGGTCATACTGCCAGAATCTTAAACTTGACTATGAGCCCTGATGGTACTACAGTGGCCTCAGCAGCTGCTGATGAAACACTGAGGCTCTGGCGCTGTTTTGAGATGGACCCCATAAAGAAGAAGGAGAAAGAGAAGGCAAACAGTGCCAAAACCAGCATTATTCACCAGAGCATCCGTTGAGAGCACAGGGTTGTTGTGGGGAGGGGGGGTATTTTGGTTTACATGCTGTACAGTATTTTAAATGTTAATAAAGTGCTTTAACTTGACTCTTTTTTATGGAATCTGATGGGAGAAAAAGCCATGGCTCCCAGAACCCTCCTCCCTGTGGTTTGGGATCTGGGCAAAGGGTGGAGCCCTTGTTCTTTAGGGCCTGCCTGTTCACAGGCAGACCAAGCCTAGCACAGCCCTGCAGTCCCAGGATAAGGATGCTGTGCACTGGCTGTGTTTCTCTCTCTGTCCCAGCTAAGGTATGTATGTCACCTGCCCCATCTTGATGCTGACCACAAGCACAGCAGCTCCCCTCTTTCCACCCCTACAGCAGTGTTGAAAGGAAAGAGCTCTAACCTGCCTCAGTGATCCACTGCTGAGCTGGACCATGCCTAAGGCAGGGCCCTCTGCCCAGCCAGAGCCTGGTTTGGTGCCAGCTGGGGTGGGGAAGAGCAAGGCTCAGTGAAAGCACGGTATGGCTGTGGCCCCAGCTTCTGTTGTGCCCTGTCTCATGACTCTGGATCTGCAGTGCTCACCTACTCCAGAGCTGTAATTGTGCACTCTAGTTTGTCTTGTTCCACACTGGCTGCTTATGGTGCTGGAGTAGAATAGCTGCTTCTGCAGTGGTTTAGTACTGAAGTTAAGAGCCAGTTGCTATTAGAAAAAAAAAAGGGGGGGGAGGAGGGGCTGGAAACATAGAGTAACAGCTGTAATCACCCCAAAGGCCAGAGAGGGGCTGGCAATGGCGTAAAGCCTGATGCAAAACAAAGGGTTAGTTTACATTGCCACAGCCAGCCTGGATGGCGTGCAAGAGACTCACAAAGGACCACCAACTCTGTGTGCAGCCCCTAGTCACGTATTCTTCCAGCAGCCCTGATCTCTGTCCTCCCCTCTGGTTGAGGGGAAGCCCTGGTGCCAAGCTGGGGCTGGCATGCAGGGAAGCAGGTACCAGGGCTCAGCTAACATTTGTTGGAGCTTGACTCCCCTGCACTTAGAAAAATGCATTTTTTTTCCAGGCTGAGTTATGCTGGTGCGAGTTGCAGGGAACGTATTTGAGCCTTTACCTGAGCAGGAGCCAGCACGGCCACGCTGCTCTGCTTGTTGGAGCCACAGTGTCTGAGGCTGTGGGGCTGCAGCAGACCCATCAGGCCTGTCCTTCAGCTGCACCAGCACAGCCAGGGGCTGCTGGGGACACTGTGCAGCTGATTAGCACCTTGGCCTGTGCAAAGCAGCTCCACAAAGCCTGTGCCTCCCATCAGCCTGTGATTAGCTGAGGGTGGATTATTAACTGCTTTCACCTTCCCCTCAGCACAGTACCCTGCTGTACCTGGCACCAGCTCTGTCTCCAGAGCTTTAGGCAGCTGGAACCTTCAAAGGTGGGCATGGCTTGTGCCAAGGCCTTTGAGGTTGCACCGCACGCCGATATGGGGAGGAGGCAGTTTCAAAAAACAGCCTGCAGCAGCTGAGCCCAGCACCTTCCCAGCAGCACTGCTGGTGCATCCCTGCTTGGCCACCTGGGGAAGGTCACAGGAGGTCCAAGGAAGACGCTCTCCTTTGCCTTCGCACACAGATCCCAGGGCAGCAGCTGTGTCTAAGGGGGAAGCAGGGACCCAGAGGTTGGACTCCTCTCCAGAGCTGTGCTGCTGTTGTGGAAGCTCTGTCCCACACCCCTGCACTTCGGTGCTGGGAGTTAGCACAGACTTGCCCTGTAGCCCTACAGCTGATTAAGCCCTCCCACGGTTCCTGAGTGGAAGGAAGGCTTTATATGCCCAAAAGCTGTTGTAATTTTTTCACTTGCTGTAAGAGCAGCTCAGCTTTCTCAGACATGCAATACAGGCTCCTTCTCCTTAGCACATACCCCACTCCCTGAAGCTGTGCATTGCACAGCCCTTGAAGATCCTCTCAGCGTTACTAGAGCATAATGGTATTGCAATCTCTTTGGCCCATACTGGTCCTGCTGCCCCGGAGTGAGGAGGAGCAGAGGAAGGAGCTGGGCACTGATCCAGCAGGCCCAGTAAACACAACCCTATAAGGTGTGAATTCAGTTCACAGCATGACAGCATATTAATTACCAAGTGCCATGGCCAGCCCATAGAAGAGCACAGCTAACAGGAACAATTGGAGGAAGGGAGAGCAGAGCCACATGGAGGGAACAGCCCATTCTAAAATACCAAGCATAAGTAGTTTAAAGTATTGTTACTATTTTGGGCAAAAGCAAAGACAGTCCTTGTCTTTGCCAAGAGCCAACTGGAGAATAGAAGGAGGCTTGACAGGAAAAGGTCCATCCCAGCTGGACCATCAACGACAGCTCCTGAAGTGGTGACCTCTGAGCACTGAACTAACGTTACACACCACTTCAACACGGACCAGAACAAGCTTTCGTGCAAGTCCTTGTTCGCAGAGAAGCAGCAACACTGGGAGAACACCACACAGTGCAGCAGCCAAATCCCAGTTTACGGCTTCACACATACAAGGGCACTGAGGCCTGTAAAACAGGGTGATGCCATGTGCAGTTCAGGCATATTAGTCACACCAGTTCAGGTCAGTTGAAGATGCTTTCCTACACGCTTCAGAGCACGGCCTTGAGGTGTACGGCAGCCCAGGAAAGATCAGCAGAGCTTCCTCTCACACCAAGCCCTGCTCCAGGGCTTTGGCTGGACATCCACTAAAGCCCTCCCACCCAACAGCCAAGCCCACAGTGAAACTCAGCGTCTGGAGGCCGCTGCTCTAACACGTTCCAGCCAGCCACAAGCTGCCCAGCCAGAACCCACTCCTCTTCCCAGGCCTGAGTCAGCACCCAGGTTGCCCTCTGTGCCCAGGAGGGCCCCACTCACAGGGTGATGGGAAGGCAGCCCAGCACCCCAACAGCACTGAAGGGACACCTGAATGAGACAACAGTGGAGAAAACAGAGCCCAGCCAGGCGGGATGCACTTCTGCAGCAAGAGTAAGGCAGCAACAATATAACCCTCCCTCTGACCACCCTGAGAAACACTCCACACAGATCCATGCTGCAGAGGCATTCACAGATGGCAGCAGTTTTCGCTTCAGCAGAGGCAGAAAGCAACAAACTGCTGTTTCCCAATCACTCAAGTTCCCAGAGTCTCTGTTCCCTGCTCTACCATACCTCAGCTCCCCAGGATTTCTGAAAAGCAGCAGCTTCTCGTGGGCAGGTGGCCCAGTGCCCAGCCCTCACCCACACTCCACCCCAGCCATTCTTTGACAGGGTGGAGTCACTTTCACAACAGAAGCCTTGACACACTTCCTGCCCTGAGCACTGCTCTACCAAAACACTTGGAAACAATCTGCCATCTGCTTCATCAGCACACAGCTATCACTCTCTCCCCCAACACACAAACCTGCTACACCAGCTGCTTCTCCCAGCCCTGCCTCCAACCACACTGGGCAGGACCAAGCACCTGGAACAGCTTCTGTGTACAATGAGCCAAGAAAACAAGAGGACAGAGCCATTTCTCCTTCTGCCTGTTTATTTGTGATAGAAGAGCAGCCCAATCTGACAGGGCCTGGCTCCTTCACCTCATCCTCAAGGCCATCAGCATGTTTTGGTTACAGCCAGAGTAGGTGACAGGCACCAGGCCCAGGAGAGCTGCTGCACTGCCCTGCTGTAGGGCAGAGTACACCTTCACCCAGGCCCACTCAGATCCAAAGAGGCAAGAGGTGCTCACTGTTACACCACAGCAGGGCGTGCTACAACCACCCTCTGGTGTGCTCACGCTAGGCCAGAGCAGGGCTGGTCCCAAGCAGCAGAGCCCAGGAGCTGATTCTAAGGGGCACTTATTGCTCAAGTCTTGAATTTACAGGAATGGAAGTGGTCCAAGACCAGACCGAGCTTGGTCTCCCCCACTCTGGAGCAAGCCACCAGCTGCCATAGAGGATCAGGTTAAGTGTGGCTAAAAGCACACACTGAGCACCCAGCCCAGGCACAGAAAGGCACAGCAACCTGGGCTTATCACGTGGGGGAAGCCTTTTCAGGATGTCACAGCCCCTGCTATGTACTTAGGCACAGGGCATGTGTACTGTACTGGGCAGGTCTGGGCCCTCAAGTCCCATATGCACTGCCCCTACACTCTCCACAGCCACACCTGGGCACAGATGTGCCAGAGCAGGACCCCCCAGCTGGGCACACAGGGACATGCAGCACTGTGGCACGGCACAAAGTGGCACAAGGCATGGTAGAGCAGGAGCACTCACACTTGAGCTGGCAGTGGCAAGCAGCCAGGGACAAATCTGCTCATCCACACAGGCTCTTGTGAGACAGGGAAGAGGAGAGGGCACCAGGACAGGAAGTGGTCTCTTCTTTTGGTCCTACTCAGAAGGAAACGGCCCCTAAGGCAGAAGGGCCAGATGTAGGCACTTGGGGGAAGTTCCTTTGGAAACACTGGAATGGGACTGCAGCCCCACAGCTGTGATGCAGGCAGCTGCCTCTCTGCTCAGCAACACTGAGAAACAGCACAAGCCCTCCCCGGAGCAGGAGAAGTGGCCCGTGGCTGCTCAGAGCAGAGGGGCTGGGCATGCAGACAGAGGACAGCAGGGCTGGGCACAGGGGTACAACAGTCTGTAGGCACTTGACTTGGCTAGTGGCACCCAGGGACAGAGGGACAGGTCCCAGCTGCCTCTGCCCCGGGGCTCTCATTGGCTCTGGGAGCGCTTTGCCCTCTAGTTGGCTTTGACCTTGCCGTTGGTGACAGTGCCATTTTCATGGATGCTGCTGCCGTTGTGCTGGGCTGCTTGCTGGGCCACCCTGGGCAACCGTTTGCCCTTGGTGTAGGACTGGTACCAAAAGTTGGAGAAGAGGATGAAGAAGATGGTCCCATAAATCCAGATAAGGTGGATGAAGATGGGGAACTGGTACTGGCAGTTGGGCATGAAGTAATACTGGGAGATGTGGACGGAGACAATCACAAACTGTGCCTGGGAGCAAGGCAGAGCAAGAACAAGTTATCCATGGGAGCAGGGTCAAGGAAACCACAAGAGACTTATTTCTACATGAAACCCACAGGCTCCTTTCCCACTCTGAAGTAGAGGTCCTTATGGAGAGAGAGGTATAGTCAGCAGCAGCTGGAAGAGGCAGGCAGAAGTCTCAGGGCCTCTCCCCCTCCCAACGAGGCTGCAGCCCCAGGGGCAGCAGGCTGAGCAGCACTCACACACTAACCAGGCTGGTAGGGCTATCAGAGGCCCACACTGGGCCAGGGCTGCTAGAAGCTCAGTGATATACTGCAGAGGAGACAACTACAGCTGCTGGCACTGCCTTTCAAATGCACAAGGGCTGGCCTGTCCCCCACAACACAGACTGCAGCACATGCCCTGGATGCTCCCCTGCACAGACTCACCAGCTGGATGGCCGTGATGTGTTTCTTCCACCACAGGTACTTCTGAAAGGCAGGTCCTGCTGCTGAGAGCCCGTAGTAGAAGTACATGACAACATGCACCATGGAATTGATCATGGCATGGAATGAGCCCATTCCCCCTGTTAAGACAGACTTCCATTAGGGCAAGTCAATACTCCACAGCAATCAGCACCACCATAGGGAGCTCTAAGAGCCCAGCAGGGCCAAAAACCCTTTCTCAGCATGCTGGGGTAACCCCACGCTTTCCCCCAAGCCACGCACCCAGACAGTTTCCATCTTACCTGGACCAAACTTTGCTCCCCACCACCAGCTCCATGGCAGAACAGAGTGGTGGAAAAGGTGCAGGAATGTGACCTGTTCATTCTTCTTCCGCAGGACAAAGATCACCTGCAATGAAAGCCCAACAGCATCAAGGACCTGCAGTCCTGGGAGCAGCTACACCAGGCTGGGCCACTAATTCAGTGTCTGATCTCAGGGATGCTTCTCTCCCTCCATGCTCGCTGCCATCACACACTAGGTCACCTCACAGCTTCCAGAGCTGTAGCGTGCCAAGAGTGGCCTCAGCAATATCCCAGAGTGGCCTCTTTGGCAGTGATGTCAAACAGAAGCACTACCAGGTCACACCGGAAGGGCTGCAAAAGCACCTACCCCAAGTACACTGGGTCCAAACCCCCTGCCCAGCAAGCGACAACAAGGCCTTCTCAGTAACTCACTCACCGTGTCTGTCAGTTCGATGAACTTGGAGAAGACAAAGAGCCAAGCAACACTGACCATCTGTAACAGAACAGGTTAACATTAGAGACCCACCTCAGCCTGGACATGTCCAGTGACCACAGGTCTTCACACAGTAACCCCAGAGTTACAGAAACCAAGAGCCAGAGCCTGCAAATCCTCTGCCTTGGGAGAGGCAGATGGCTGTGACCCTGCTTTCCAAACAGAAGCACTAAAGGCCATCCCCACTTGCCAGGAGAGGGATGAGAACTCACCCTGAGGGCCTTGGGGTCCTGCGAGAAGTCCACAGGGTCACATCGCCAGGTGTACCCCGTAAGCCACCCTGCCATCAGGAACTGCAACAAGAGCATCATTGGGGTGAGGCCCAACACATCACCCACTGCACGTCAAGCTCTGCACAGAAGGGCAGAGAACAGCCTGGAAAAGGGCTCCCCATCACCCACGCAGCCTGCACACACTGCTTTATCCGTGCTAGACCAAGCTGCCAACAACTCACCTCATAGACTATGTAAAGTGAGAGTCCCACCAGAAAGAAGTTGTATAGCACCATGAACTTCTTCAGGTTTAAAGGCTTCCTGTTGGCCATTAGCCGGGGACCCAAGGATAGGACAAAGTAGACATATCCCAGAAGGATGCCCATCACAAGGAATGGGGACTGCATCAGTGGATAATCAGCGATGCGGGGGTCTGCGGAAAGAGCCGGGGTGCAGAGCAGTTAGTCCTCACCCCAACCTGCTGCCAGCAATGCCACTGCCAGAGGGGAGGCAAGGACATGGCAATCCTGTTCTCCTAGGACAGGACTGCAGGTAGGGAAGCAGTCTGGGAGCAGAGGCTGGTGAAGACAGCCAGACTCAGCAGGGTATAGCCTGAAGCCACACTGTAGGGCAGCCTGGAGATCCATGAGTGCCCCAGAACAACTTGCACCAGGCCCTGAGGCAAGACAGCCTCATAACAGGCAGCACAAAAACCCCAGAGATGCATCTGTGTAAGGGTAGAGGCAGGATGCAGCCAGACCAGGACTGCTTCAGGGATGACAAACCATCCCTACAGTGCCCGTGGCAGTGAGGCACTACCTTACTGTGGGCAAAGCCAAACACTCACCTGCTTTCTTCATGAAGTCCTGATACATGGTCACAATCCCCTCCATGGTGGTGGCAGTATCTCTGTGGAGAGAGGCACAGCAGATCAGGCAGCTGTTTTCCCAGGAGGGTAGCCTGCAGAGCACAGTCCTGCAGATCAGCAAATTTCAAGCACAGCTTCAGAGGAACAATCATGTGTATCCGGCCAGCACTGCTCTCAGCTGATCACACATCAGCACCCACTTTCCAGCCGAGCCACATGCCCCACACTTCTTGCTGAGCCTGGTCCTGTTTCCCCAGCTCTGCTGGGTGCCCCATCATCCACCACCAGCAGTCCTTCCAAGGCAGGATCCCAACATTACAAGCCAGCTAGCAAAGCTTCCAACCTCAGCACTGTATCTCCAGCTCCTTAATCTTGCTCCTGCTCAAGCAGGGGGCTTGAGCATCATCACCCGCAGCCATCGTGACATTGCCATCAGCCTTGGCACCCCACTCAGCACAAGGGAGATGTGGAGCTGGCCCACACCCTCCACAGAGCAGTGCCTTTATAACCAACCCTGGGCTCCTGCTCCTTGATCCCCACCACAGAAGCAGCATGCCATCGCAGGCAGACCCACTGCATGAGGAAGGAAAGCCATGGGTTCAGAAACAAACATCACTTTCTGGTGTCAAAGTTCCTGGTTTCACATCCTTGCAAAAAAACCCTCCTGGCAAGAAACTAGTACCACATAACCCAGTACCTCAGAAGGTGCATCCTGCTTGGCAATGGCATTTCTACTCCCCTTCCAGATAGCAGAAAGCCACAAGAGAAGGACAGGCTGCAGGGAGAAGAACCGGCACTGCCCACACTTGCTCAGCCTCACTGTGAGCACACACCAGTGATCCAGGCAGAGGCTCTCCAGAAAGGCAGGAAGGGCCCAGGCTCTTACTGCTGCAGGCAAGACTGAAACACCCTCACCCATTTCCCTGTACTCCCCAACCTCTCCCCAGCCCACAGGACACCAGAGCAGCAGGAAGAGGCAGAGCACAGGCACAGCCTCACCTGACTCACCCACCTGCGAGGGAGGCATTCCCCACAGCTGCTACCAGACACTCCACCTACCCCTTCCACCAGAAGGCACACAGGAATCACTGCCCACACACAGGCCTGGGGAAATGGGTGCCCAGTCTCCCCGGGAGGCGTATTGCTGCCTCCACCAGGAATCACACAGCCTCTTCCCAACCAGCAGCCAGCAGGCTGAAGCCAGAGTATCCTTCTTCCCAGTTAGGTCTCAGCTGGGAGTATTCAGCAGCCACTGCCACCTCGAGCCCTTACCAGCCAGCACCAGCATCGCCCCTTCAGCTTCACGGCAAGAGTTAGAGCTCAAAGTCCTCTTGGCTCCAGGTAGGATGGCAGCAGACAACCTGTGCAGTGCTACCGAGCACCTACATGACAGGCACTGCTGGCAGTGATCTTCACAGGGGCCTGGCACACACCGTTCTGGCTTACTGGAGTATTCCCTGCAAATCAGTTTGGTGCAGCAACAACTGTGCCTGCCCAGTCATAGCACCTCATGTCCCTCCGAAATGGGGAGTGCCACCCAACCTCCCTGCAAGAGCGGTGGGGAGGTCTCCTCCTTTACCCTCAACCCCCAAAATATCCTTTCCTCCAAGTAAGGCTCCAGAGCAGCCTGTACAGCCAAGGACAGAGCCCAAGAAGTTTTGCTGTGCTTCACATAAGTTCCTTGTGCCATCCTGGAGGCAGCTGCAGCAACAGGACAAAGCCCTCCCAACCCAAGGTTTCCAGGGGTTTAATACCAAGCAATACTCACTGGTAGTATCACTGTGATACCAGTAATATTTAAGGTCCTGGGCACTGCCAAGATAATCCACTGTCCACATGCAGCAAAGGCCAGCAAAAAGTGCAGCAGGAGCTACGGAATCCTTGAGAGCCACTCACAGCTGCAGCTGTAGGAAACGCAGTAAGTACAAGTCCTGAAAGCTGCTGAGCTTTATGTTGCTTTAATGGCTAAAAGCAAGCTCTGAACTTGTCTGTCTAGTTTCAGCTCTCAACCACTACATACAGCTACACCTTTATTTGCTAGATTGAGGAGCCCTCAAGAGTCAGCTCCCAGCAGAGGTACCTGACTGACTATTCAGGCTCTGTGTTTATCTTATCAAGGTGAGTGAGTCAGCCTTACTACAGGTCCAGGGCAGAGACAAAAATCCTGCAGGGTACTCTCCTGTTTTGGGCAGGCTAGGATGAGGAGATAGTATCAGCCACCTCCGAGCTCAGAGCTGCATCTCACACTGCAGGGAAACACTCCAGCTCAGGCACTACAGATCACTTCGCTGACTTTGATGCCACCAAGGCTCCAGTACCACTGGCCAACGAGGACCCCAGCTTAAAAAAATTTGGGGTCCATGACAGCTATCCACCCCAGCAGTGGGAAAAGCCCATTTCAATCCAGCACGAGCACAGAAGTCCCAACCAGTGCAAACAGCAACAAGCCCCTCTTATTGCTGTGTCTTGTGAAGCACCTCCATCACTCCTACAGCCATATGTGCCCCAGGAAGATGGGAGGCATTGGACTTGTCCTGAACACAAGAACCAAGACTTCTAACAGGGCAGAACTAGCAAAATTATGCTAGAGGCCCTTATGAACAGGACCTATGCATTTTCCACCGCTTCTCTAGGCAGAACAACATCCTGCTAAATTCAGCTAACAGAGCAACCACGTCTCCAGGGAAACCCCAGGTCTTCAGGTCTTTGCAAGAGCTGGCATCCATCCACACTGCCATGCTACACGGTCCTGCACCAGGGAGCAGCCCCAGAGCGCCCTGCCCAGTGAGCAGATGCAGGTATGTCTCACCCTCCTCTGTCCCTCCAGGGGCAGCCACTGGCCTTGGGGTGTTGACAGCTGAGCTGCCAAGTTGTAGGGCAGGCTCAAGGGTTACCTTCACTGAGCAGGGGGATGTGAAGTGCACTGTCCTGCCTGAGCCATGGCTGCTCCATGCCAGCCTTTCTGCTGCAGGCAGGCGTTTTCCAGCTCAGAGCACCAAGTGGCCGGGAACCCAAACTCCCCTCTCACGTCCCCTGTGCAGAACACCAGGACTTGATGTCCCTCTGCACTTTGAGAGGGGTTTACCATCCAGACAGGCATCTGCTCTTACTGCACTCTAGGCTAAGCCACACTTCACACACTGCAGGTGTTCACAGTTCACTGGTTTGATCTGTCCTCTCTGCACATGGGAGACACTTGCTTTCCTCTGGCTCCTCCCAAATCCTGACTCTCTTAGGCAAGGAGCTGGGAGGAAATGAGGAACCCAAAGCTGAGCCTTGAAGAGCTGAAAAGAAGTCAAGCAAACAGGTCTAAGCATCCCCAGTCATCAGGAACCCTAGGGGCCTAAACACACCCTGCACAATATACAGAGACCTTGCAACACATCTTCCACCTCTCAGCAACAGGGAGTCACTTCCCCATCTGAAAAGTTCCCACTATTAGCAAACTAGAGTATCAGGCCATAATCTGTCCAGTAACCAACATCAAGGATTAGGTACTTGCTTACACCAAGCAATGCGCACACTGCTTATTTCCAACAAGCTATACAGCTAATTAGTGCAACTTCAGCAACAACAGCAAGGCCCTTTATGACCAGCCCCAGTCAGACAACAGCACTGTCAGAACCGTGACACTGACAGAGACCAGAGCTCAATGCAGTTAGTTTTGTTAACAGCCTTGCAGGGCACATATCTCCCCGAGCAGCAACCATCTGCAAGCAACAGACTCTGCCACAGACATCCAACATTCCTGCTCCTCAGCACTCGGGTCAGAAATCAGCCCTGTAATAAGCGTGAAAGTAAGCACCCTTATCTCCCCACTAGTTTAATTAAAGGTAGCACCAAAACAGTCTGGTAGGTGGCCACAGAGCTGCCACCCCAGGGAGAGCTGGCACAGGGCCCTTGCTGAACTGGCTAAAGCAGGCCTGGCCCCTCTGGGGCGCCCAAGGGAGTAGTAGCCCTCAAAGGTCAGGAGATAATCAGTTGGCCAGATGTGAAACCAACTCACACCCCCTGACCTGCAAGACGGCATCGAGGCTTGCTGCCTGATGCAGCTCTGAGCTCCACAACCTTTTAGGAAAAGGCATCTTTCTCTCCCAGCTCCCCATCATAAGCACCAGGAACTTGTGGTTCAGAAGCACCTGCCAGCAGCTGCTGCTGCAGAAGAGTGGGACTGACCAAGCCAGGCTCTGGTAGCAGCAGAGCGGGCCCAGACAGGGCTGTGTACTGCAGACACAAGGCTGGCACCTCAAGCCATCAGCAAGAGCTGACAGTCATAGCTCCACAAGCTTTCCTAACTTGGTGCACAAGAGAATCCTGCAAGATTGGGAACACAAAACCATATCTGCCCTGAACAACACATGAGCAGCAAGGCAGTCGGAGCAAGACAAGAGAGGAAAGTAGCCCAGACAGCCATAACCTGCCAACCCTTGTTCTTTATCAACCCTGCAGTGGGATCAGTCTAAGACTGAAGTTTACAGGGAAGCACAGAAAACTGAATTTGGATCTCCTGTGTCTGCCACTCTGTGCCCAGGTAAAAGGCAGGGGGCCTGTAACCAGGCAGTGCACACTTGCTTCACACACAGCATCTCAGGACAGCAGCACAAGCACGAGCAGCAGAGAGCACTCAACAGGAGAGCTGTGTTCAAGTACACCTGCATTACTGCTAATGATTTCAGCCATTCCCTGAAGACTCGGTTAAGGTAGTGTTGTCCACATACTCCTAAAGTCATGTTTTTCTCTCAAAAGCAGTCACAGCCTGAAGAGATGCCTGGCGCCAACTCGCAGGGCACAGAAGGCGAGTCTAGCAGGAGAGAAGGAGTTTCTGTGTTTCGAGTGTGGAAAGCCATACCAACCAACTAGGCCAAAGCAGGAAAGCAGCTCTCCTCAGCTCTGAGGGCTTGGGACAGACTCGATCAGAGTTTGAGAACAACCAGTCCCAGAACTCAGTCCACAACATAACTAGAACGTCTGCACAGAAACTTCATGCTAACACCACCAGATAGGTTTTCCTACTTGAATCACATCCATTTGTCACTTCCTCTGGCTGACCTAACTTCACGCTGAGTGTCAAAGGACATGGCTAACAGCCCAGTACCATTTGCTCTGAAGTCCCCAGAGGAGGTCTGTGGGGATAAGGGATGAAAACTCTCAAACCCACGATACATAACAGCTCTTGCAAGAGCTGCCACATTGCAACTGCCGCAGGAGTCAACGCTGGCTGGGTGCTGCTCCTGGCACGCTGGATCCAAGTGGCAGAAAGTGGCCTGCCTGAAGTGGAGCAGTTTCCCCATCTTCACCCAGTGTGTGTTAATACCCTATCACTATCTCACGCGGCACCTGTAAACCCCGAGGCCTTTGGACAGCATCCTACAAACAGATTAAGCTCTCCCCTTCCCATGCTCACTGGAAGCAGGGAAAGCAAGAGGAGACTCCCAGGTTAACAGGCAAGCTCTGCAGAGCCTGGGCAGTCAGTGTGGCACCTCACAAGCTTTTAGGGAAAGGGAGACACCCATCGCATCAGGTACTGGTAATCTTGTACAAAAACCACGGCAGGTAATCAGACTTCAAGGTCCCACAAGAGCATTCATTACAGTAAAAGGTCTGTATGCACAGCACAGTTTTTTCAGGGACAGCACCTCCTCAAGTTGTTAAGAATAGGCTTACTAATTATCACATTCAGAGCTATTGGCTGCATATTCAAGGAGCTGGTATCAGTAGAGATGACAGCAGGCAGGGAAAAAGCAGAGGAAAAGCAACATTAAGCAGAAAGTGTGACACTGCAAGTAGCAAAGGAGTAAAGTAGTAAAGGAACAAAAGAAACAGAGTTAGATACCTACATAAGAGGAAAATAAGGTATTTCCTTTCTGAGCTAACCATATTGATCTATGTCTACTCCCTCATGCAGCACCAGCTGAAGGGAGAAGAAGGTAGAGATACCCTCTCTGAAGTGGTGGCATCCAGCAGCCCCTCAGGGTGCACAGAGAGCACACTCAGGAAGGACAGAACTAGGCAGGTGACAGAGCAGGGCAGGCAGGACGAGACCAAGCAATGCCAGCTTCTCACACCTGCATCTAAAAACAGGTCAAGCCTTCTCTACCCCTCCAGCAAAGGAACAGAGTACCCCGATACAGAGATGGGACAGGCTGTAACCACAGCAATCATCACTGTGTTTCATCATCATGCAAATGCCTCAATAAAAGGCTTCACCTCCGTTCTCACAACAGTGGCTGTAATCATGACACAGAAATGATTACTGTGCTCTGCCCCATTCAGGCCTGTGCCTTAATTAGACAGCCCCACCAAGACAAGATGGACATTAAAAGTCTACAAAGCAAGATGCAGAAAGGAAAGACTCACAAAGCTTTATCTGGACTTTTTAAGAAGCCAAAGTGTGAACTTAGAGACACTTCTCAAATGAAACAAGGGGTCACTGCCTGGAACTCACCATGACATCAGCTTTAGGCCCCTGTACCCTCCACACCAGGAAGGCAGTTCAGCCACACAATCGCCTTTTAACAAGAGAAAGAGATGTTTTCTGGCAGTATGGCAGATATTGGACTCCAGCAGCACAGTATGTGCACCTAGAACCCAACAAGCATAAGGCTTACTAGAGACCACCTTTAAGAAGGTTCCAGCCATTTAAGTACAAAAAAATGAAGCACGAGGCATGATGATCTCAATACAGGCACAGATGGACCACTCAAAGTCAAGGTTGTTGCTTCTACTGCTGGTCCTGTACAGACAGGGAAAGCCTCTTAGGGTTAAGTAGAAACAGCATGAGTTATAAATCTGTGAGTGTACAGAGCACTATTAACAAACGATGAGAGCAAAGCTAGCTGGTCTGAGCCACAGGGTAAGAGCACTCCTGGTGCAGCTGGAGAACTTGCTGCCAGTGACAGCTTACCACCTTGATCCATCCCACAGGGAAGAAGCAACCAGAAATTAAAAACCCCATGAGACACTAAGGGAAATCAAGAACCATCAGACCCAGTTACCACCTCCACCATCCTCAAGCCACTGAAGGCTCAGATAGCATGCAGACACAGGTCTGATGGTGAGGAGCGGGCTGTGGCAGCTGCAACTTGTCATCTCCGAGCAACAGCAGCCCCACAACTCCTGCAGGGAAGAGTCCTGGCTCCTGGGGACCGTCTCCTCCCTTTAGGAGCCCAAGCTGCCTCACCTGTTTGACTGGCAAGAACCAGACTTTCCAGCCCAAGTACTCCCACCATCTGTCCAACACAGAAGCACGGAAACACAGAGCATCTCTTGGGCCATCACAGGTACCACTCCCTGTGTGTCTCTCCTGTGAGCTCCCTAGAGGAAGGATCTCAGGCTGAGTGTTGACAGTGCTGTAATCTCAGCAGAGAAGAGGAAAGCACTCGCTTGTAAGCTTCAAGGACAGTGCCAAGCCAAGTATGCAGCAATGTACCTGCTTCTGACACCAGCTTTGGAGGTGCCTCAGGAACCTCTCTTTCTCCACCAGAAGAGAAAGGAGACACTATGCACCTTCAGCAAGCTCACTTATTTTCACCTCTAATGTGTAGTGAGAGACAGCTCTAGGCCAGAGTGAGCTTTCACTCCCCTAGTTTTAACAGCACTTTCTCTCATTTTACATTTCTGCCCTGAGGGACCACAGAATCCCCCCAATCCAACAGACTTTCAGGAAACAGGAGTGAGAATAAAACACAGGGCAGGACTGCAGAGGCCCAGGCTGTGTGGGTGACATGGCTTAATCCCCACAGCGAGATGCAGCAAGTACATGCTGCAACAGCTGTCATCACTGCTGTTGCTCACAGGAACAGGTTGTTACGAGCAGCTCACACCCATGAGCTAGAGGGGCTTCCTAGGGAAGAGATAAGACACGGCAGTGTCAGTCAAGCCTTGAGGGCTCAGCCAGCTGTTGGACTCTCTAAGCCATCCTCAAGAAGCTGCCCGGCAGGTCTGGTGGGAAGGTCAGCTCCAGCCAGCCAGGAATCTGCCCCGGCTGCATTCTGGCAGAAGAGAAGGTGGTCAATTTGGGACAGCACCGCAGGAGAGATGCACTGCTGCACAGGCAATCCTGGCCTCCAAGAGGGGAATAGATGCTCTAAGGAAATGCACTAGCAGGTAAAGCATCCTGTGTTACTTCATGCTGCCCACTGAGCACAGGAAGGGGTATTCACCCCACTTCTTCCTGCCTTTAGGACTCCAGAACCAAGGTGGTCAGTCACAGGGAAAGCATCTGACAGCTCCCCTGTGGGAAGCAGCCCAGGCACCGAGGCACAGACTGCAACCCCCAAAGCTTCCCCGCATGTTGCAATGCCAATTTATACAGCCTCGTTAGTCTGTTATAAGACCAAAAAGAAGCAGCTTTCCCAACTGCCTCCTCGTTACAACAGAGGAAGAAGCCCATGTAAGAGACCTATAGCCAGTGGTTATTAAGCCTGAGGTTATCCACCAAGTGAAGACCACTGAGCATGGCCACACCAGTGCGAGAGGACCCCGCAGCCAGGGGACTGCTGCCACCAGGAGGGTGACAGTGACCTCCTCCTCCTCTTGCCACCGCGTTCCAGAGCGAGGGCCAGCGGGAGGCCAAGCACCTACACGAGCCGGCACTCAAAGCTGACATTGTGTCGCAGCGGCGGGGGAGGCCTGGTACTGCCACCCTGCCCGGAGGAGGAGGGAAGAGCCATCTCAATGGTTACATTGATGCCGAGGGCTGGGCACAAGAGAGCTCCCCGGCCGCCGGGGGCTGCTCTCGCCCCGCTGCAGCGAAGCCCCAGCAGAGCAGAGCCCTCCTGGGGCTGCCCGGCGTACCAGCAGCTCCGAGCCGGGAGCGCCCCGCTCGGCCCCGGCACAGGCCCCACCGGCCCCCCCCGCCCGGGCGGCTCCCGGCCCGGCTCGGGTGTGGCGCGGCCGGGCCCGGAAGCGGAGCCGAGGCCCAGCGGGGCCTGCGCGGCCGGCAAGGGCCGCTGCGGGCCCGGGGAGGCCCCGCGTGTGGGGAGGGGGCTCGGCCACCTTCAGGCGAGCCCCGCGGGCCGCTCCGCCGCCTGTGGGGTCGCGGCACAGCCCCCGCCGAAGCGCCAACGCGGCGGTGCCGATCCCGGCCCCGAGAGGCCGCGCAGTTGCCGGTCCCTGAGCCGGGGAGCGAGAGAACCCCCGGGCTCGGGCAACCGGCCGGACCCGGCACGGCCGCCGGGCACAGCCCTGCCGGGACAGGGGCCGCTGTTTGTGCCCCGGCACAGAACAGCGCCGAGGACCGTCCTTCCTCCCGGCCGGCCGGGAAAGCATCCCAACCCCGCGCAGAGCAGGCGGCCCTGCCCCAGGGAGGGAATTAACTGCACCCTTCCCTGGCACCATGGGGGGAGCGCTGGGGCAGTGGCACCAGGCTGTGAGCCAGGGAGCAGCGCAGCTCCTCACAGCGTCAGGACCCAGCTGCTTTAAAAAAAAAAAAAATACACTTCAGCAACTCAGCTCGAACTCCACTTGTCTCCCTCCTTCTGGCACGGCCAGGTTCGCACACCTCTGCGCTGCCACGAGGACTCACATCGCCACTATGGGCACCCCTCTCGCCAGGAGGGTGACAGCCTCCGCTGGTGGCAGCCGCACCCAGCGTGGTCACCCCATGTCACAACATCCACCCCACCCATCAGGCCACGGCCTCCCCCACCGCGCTCCCCCCACGCCTGTGGTGAGGGGACACCACCCACCTCCTCCCGGCACACAGAACATCCCAGCCGACGGGCACACGAACGCACACGCAGCCTCCTCCAGCAGCCTGGTCAGCAGGTGCCAAGCCAGCGCATGACCTCCCCGCGGCAGGGCCCACCTACCCCGGCAGCAAAGCTTCACCCCCAAAGCAGCTGAACCCAGCTAAGGCCTTCCCAGCACCCAAAGTCCCCCCGGCACAGCCCAACAGCCAGCCCAGACTCGCCAACCCCGGATACCTTCACCCAAACTGCCCCCTCCCAAACACCCTAAGGGACCTCCGGGACAGCCCGGGCACCCCCGGCCCACCGCCACCGGACGGTGCTGGGCCCCGCGCCCTCCGCCCCACGTGCCCGCGGCCCGGTGCTCGCCCGCACTCACCGCCGGCCGCACCCCACTCTGCCGCCGCCACGGCCGCCCCCACCATTAAACCAAGGGGCCACGCCCCCCTCGCAGCTGCCCATTGGTCGAGGGGGGCAGAGCTCCGCCCCCGAGGCAGCCGCGGCCAATCGGTGCGGCCGCCGCGTCCCGCCCGGCCCGTGGCCACGCCCAGGCCGCGCGGGCGCCGCCTGAGGGAGAGCGGGGGGAGAGGGAAGGGGACAGGGATGGGGATGGGGACAGGAATGGGGACAGGGAAAGGGATGGGGAAAGGACCCGGTGTGGGCACGGGCAGGGTGGGGTGCGCAGGGCCGGCTCGAAGGTGGTGGTGACGGCGTGGGGGAGGCCAATACGGGTCCATCAACAGGTGTCTCGTTTTCTCCCCCAGAGACACCTCAGCAGCCACCGCGAGCGTTTGGGAACGCAGGACAGGAGGACACCCCGGAGACCCCGGCTCCGTTTCCAGCACCTTCATCCTATGGTGTCCTCACAGCCACGCCGAGCCGCATCCTAAAAAAGTGGCCGGGCCTCGGCTCGTGCTCGTCTGGTCTGAAGGCGTTTTCGGAGCTCGCTACTCTAATTGTTGGGAATCATCTTCTCATTTCCAGCTTAATTGGATGCACGGCTGGTTAATATCCATTTTGCTCCTGTGCCAACGCTGTAATTTATCTCTCATAGCTCCTGCCGTGGTGTTTACGCTGCAGTGTATTTGGAGACGGCAATCATCTCCCTCTCAGCCATTACATGGAAGACTAAACAAGTTTTTCCAGCATTTTCCTGCTAGCCTGCCTGTCCCTGCACCTAATGCCATGGTAGCTCTTTTGACTGGGCTGCTGCTCAAGGCTCCTCTCCTGAAAACGGGGGGCCAGGAGCAGTTGCAGACTTTGTGCTCATCTAGTTAAGAATTTCCCAGCTGGACACAGCCAGGGTTGCATTTGCCCTTCACAGTCCCATTTTGCAGTGGCAGCTCAGTGTCACTCTATGGTTGGTTATTCCTGTGATTTCTCATCTTCAGATGCTTGCAGCTCACAAAGTCCCCAAAATGCAGTAAAGAACTGCACTTCTGGTGACTTTTATGCTTTTTTTTGTTGTTGTTGTTGTTCTTGGCTCTACAGCATTCTTTTACATTCCCCTACGCTGCTAACACACCACATTTTGACTTCATCAGTTGCACCTAATATTTGTGCCAGTCAATCCTTAAGGAAATAAATTGATCAAAACATGCACAAGTACCTCAGTAGTAATCTTCTGTGTGTCCTGATTTGCTCCCTTCCCTAGGCTCTGCTTTTATCTTGACCTTAACCACTCCTTCCTACATGAAATTCCTGTGCTTATTTCTGCCTCAACATCTACCGAGGTTCCCAACTGGTCCCAAGGTTCACAGCTGTTTCACTGCAGTCCCTGCAGGAACTATAGCTTTATAGAAAGGTTGGGGGGTTGTGGGTCTTTTTAACTATTAGGTTAGTCAGACATAATAAACTTTTATTTTATCCCCCATTTCCTGTCCGTGTGCTATGTTACTCTTTAACTGGATACTGTTAACATCAGACTGGCAGGGCTTCAGCTTTCTGGATCACTTTTTCTCCCTTGTTAAGTACAGGGTTAGGTCTTGTTTGCTATTCTTCACTTCTTTTTCTTTTTTTGCCCTCCTTTTATTTTGCACCATTTCTCTATTTTTAGTTGACCTGTGGTATAATTCAGTGGAAATCTTGCTGTGTAGTTTGTCACGAAATTAGAGATCACCAGTGGATTCCTTCACACTCCCTAGGACTAGATCCTTTTCCACCTTGTATCCCAGATCTCATAGCTTTCTCCAAGCATTCCTTCTTCTCCTCTGGATCCACCCGTGCCGGCAGGCTTGTCAGGCTCTAACAGTGAGCCCCAAATTGCACAGCCCAGCCTCTTCCTGCTATTGGAATAAATTTCCAGGTCACTCTCTTTCTTCTGCTCTGAATGCAATTTCTTTCTCCTCTCTTAGTCCTGGGCTCTACTTCCCTGTTGTGTCTGCCATCTCCTCCATTATTCCTGTGTGGTATTTGCTCATTAGTTTTCCCTCGCTACTGCATCTTCTGTTTCTCTCCTCGGTTCTCCAACACATCAAACAGATTTTACCATTTTATTTCTCCTCCAGCGGTCAGTTCTGCTTTTCATGCTCGCTGGCTTTGATGGGTTACCTTTGTCTGTGTGTTGGCCTTTCTTTACTTCTCATGCTCAGCAGGAGTCTGCAGTTCCTCAGAGTTCCCCCTTCCCACCATATCCCTGGAGCTGCAGCAGCCTGGGCAGGAGTTTCAGCTGGAGCCAGGACCCTGCTCTGCCAGAGCACCCTGGCTGCAGGCAAATGGATCCGGCAGCTCCTGTTCGAGGGAGTGATGCAGGATCCCCCTCCTAACCCTTGGGGACAGGCCTCCAGCAAGGACCTGACTAATCTGCATGTTGTGCATCCAGGTTCCTGCCTTCCAGCCTCTCTGGAAGCAGGGTAGCACAAGCACACATAGCAAGGAAAAACCCTCAAAAGTAAGGGAGGCGAGGGAGACAAGGCCAGATGTTCCCAAAGTGTCTGGAGAAAGACTTTCATAAATGGATAATTTCCTGCTTCCATCTTGAATCCTGCCTGTGTGACCTGAAAATCCGAGAGAGAAGCTGTTTGCAGCCTGCCAGGCGTGTCACCCTGACTGGTGATCATCTCTGGACCGCCAGAGCAGAGATGATCTCGTCACATGCCTGCACAAGGGTGTCCTGCCTGCACCAGCCACTCCTCCAGCAGACAAAGCCCTACAGGTCATTAACTCTTCACCTGCAGTGCAGGAGACAACCTGGCTGCTGTGCTCCTGGTCCCAGCAGCCTGGGCTGCACTAGGCTTGAGTTCAGGAGAGCTTAAGCTCCTTCCTCCCCTTCTTATCCTGGAGAACAACACACCATTTCCACTGTAGCTCTAGTGAGGGTCTTGCTGATCCTTTTTGACGTGGAGATCTGATCAGATGGAGCTGGTTGTGGGTCTCTGTGCTCCTTTTCACCAGTTCTTGTCTTCTCCTTCCTTCTTGCTCCTTGCAGAGCCAGGTGCACCTCTCTTTCCCTTGCCACTCTGCCTTGGTGCGAAAAGCAGGCGTGTGTTAATGTAACTTGCTGAAGGCACAAAGACTGAAGCCATCATCACTGCAGAGGATTATCAGACTATCAGATGGGAAGGGAAGGTCTATAGGAACTGAGCAATGGAAAAGGGGTGAAGTTCAATGAGAGGTTATGACCTTAGAGATTAGTAATGATGATTTCTTCTGCGTGTAATGAGAGATGTAATGAATTTCTTGGTGTTGCAGCTTTTCTGGTGCCAGTTTTGAGGACTGGCTTAGAGTCGCCATGCAGCTGGATAGGGAAAATAGAGTTTCAGCCCCCTCAGGGATTTAAGTTCCTCAGTTTTTTTGTAGATTTAAAAATTCTTAAAATCCTGGCTTGCTGGGGAACTGAAATATCTTTTTGATCATGTCTGGCTTATATATTAAGTTTATATTCTCTTATTCACTGAATTCATAGCTATGAATTTATTGCTTTTTAATGCTGATAAATTGAATGGTGAGAGTTTTATCTGGCAATGCATTGACCTTATGCAACTTGAAAAATCTAAAATATAATGAAAGAACAAAATGGATTCAGTGAAATTAAAAACATATCCACTCGGCCCTGTAATTTTTCAGTGATGTATTTGACATACAGAGTAAATTTACCTAGCTTATTACACTTGGGGAGTGAGAAGATGATTCCCAGACCCTCCTGTCCTTTTCTTTTTAATAATGAAAACCCAGTGATTTTGCATGTGATCAGATGAAACCACTGAATGTAAATTGACTCTCTAATGTTGTTTAACTCTTCTTCCCTTTCCCTGAGGTTGGACCCTAAAGCGCTATCAACCACACACCTCATTGCTGCACACCTTTCTCTGTGACACCCTGACAAAAAATTACAGGTTGATTACCCTGGGAATCTCAAATCATCCAAGAAATGCTCCTGCGCCACCTCTGTCTATACTGAGAGAATCAAACAAGGCTTTCATGACCACTAAAAGCGGAGACAGATTGCACCGCTGGGAACCTGAAGGACCATTAAATGCCAAAGTGTTACTTTGTGATTTCAATAAATGGAGCTGGGCAGGTAGGCCGTGCCCAAGCATGTATTGCTCAGGCTGATGTGCTGCCTCCTTCCGTGGTTGATACCAAGTTTAAGTGACTCATCTTGGGCAAAATTTTATGTGTTATATACCCTGATTACATCACACTGGCAGCAAAGGCCAATTACCCTGTCACTGTCGCCCTCTTCCCCTTAAAGCCAAAAAGAAATACCTTCATTCCTGGGATTCATGGTTCCTACAAGTCCCTCAAGCTACCAGCAAACAACTCACAGCATTTCTGTAGCCAGCAGGCATGAACGTGACCCCACTGAAACCCCTGCTGTAACACGACGCTGTAGTTTCACACTAAAACATCACCTGGAAAAAGGCGTCCCGGGAGATGAAAGGGGAGGTTGGAAGCATCACCCGGAAGCTTGCCGGCACCGTGGTGCTGCCCTGGGAGCTTTGATGGCAGACTTTCACCCCCGGCGTGTTTAATTGCTGGACTTTGCCTGCCAGCTGGGGTGGGCAGCGCACATGACTGCGGTTTCCTGCCGGGACCTTTGTCAGCTGCACGAACAGCCTCTCCTCTCGTGAGCCCTGGCACCCACCTCTGCGGGCTGGCAACATCACAGGACCCCCTGGCACCTCCACAGACACACCAGGAATCTTGGCCCACTCCGGATCTGTTAAAGCATCCTTGTTTGTTCCCGTGGCCTACAGGATAAGCTTATGGAATAATGGTGCTTGTTTCAAATCCACCAAATCACGGGGAAGGTGAGGGGTGAGGAAGCAGAGCTGTAGCCAGAGCAAGGCACGCAAGGATACCAAAAGCCTGGAGAAGCCCATTTTTCAGTGTCTCTGCATGGCAGCAGGGCCAACTCATGGCCCAGAGTGGACTGGTAGGAGGCTGGAAAGGGTCAGGAGGCTTGGGGGCTTCAGCACATGCAGCAGCACAACAGCAGTCCTTGGATACTTGTGCAAGCATTGGTGATTGTCCACAGGCAGTGTGTCGTAGCAGAAGGCCACGGGAGTTCTGAGAGCTCTGTCTCTGGTAGGGACCTGAAAACTGCCCCTTTTCAGGGAGCCTCTAAGGCTGTCTCATGGGCACGTGCTCCTGAAGAGAGAAAATGCAGGTGATGAAAAAGGCCCTGGTCTTGCTCATCCCCAGAATGCCCTTTCCATCTGAAGTGATCATCTCTGGCAACCTGTCCCAGACTGCCTGGAGCCTGAGAGAGCATCTTGGCAAAGTCAGGTGACTCCTCCACGCTTGGCAGGCAGCTGGGATTACACTCGGATTTGGTGACTTGACACCCACATATCTCGCTCCAGAGCCATGTCCCAGGGCTGCCTTCGTAACACAGTGCCACACAGCTCCACAGAGCACACAAAGCCAGAAGAAAAACCCCTCCCAAATGCTCCAGGCTGTGCTGGACACTTTCCTGGGAGGACTTTGCCCTGACCTGAAGTGGCCACGGAGTCCCAGGCAGAGGCTGCCCAGGCCAGGGGTCCCGGGTGCTGCCCCCTCGGCCATGGGGCAGTGGGGCTAAGCCGGCGCTGGCATGAGCGCGCTGCTGGTCACTCTGCAGGGACTAAGCCACAGAAAGGACATTGTCAGAGCGGAGGATTGTTCTGGGGGAACAGGCTGCACAAAGGGGAATTGTTTTGCTGTGAAATGAGGCCGTGTTTAGCTCCAGCCGAGGCTGGGCTTTGCCTGCCTGTCTGGGCTGCGGGCTGGTGGGGGACACCGTCCTCCCCGGCCTGCCTGGCATCTTCTCCGCTTCTAAGGTTGTCCAGTGGTGCAGTCAGCAGCACAGTGCATGCTGTGAGACTCATAGTGGCTTGGGAGGAAAAAGAAATTGAGGGATAAGAGAACTCGTGGCACATTTGCCATGGCCACCCGCACCTGCCTGGCACGTCCAAGGGACACGAGGGAAGGGGAGAGCAGCAGTGGGGCAGCTCCCACAGTGAGGGGCTGCACTGTTTCTGCTAGGGACAGATAACCAGGAGGGAAACAGAGGTGTGCAGTAAACTGCTCCAAGATAATGGGCAGAGAACATAGTGACCCCTTTTCTGGAAATGCCTCTCCAGAAAGTGTTGTTGATGGTGAACACCACAGGCCTTCTTGGATGCGTGTGTGGGGAGACAAACATCTTACACTTGAGCTCCAGCAAGACACAGCAGGGAGCACAGGACACGAAGAAGCAAAGGAGGGGGATCTGCATGCTCAAAACGCGGGCTGGAGCATTCCTATTAATTCCTAGGGGTTTTACTCCCTATGTGAGCGAATACAAACAGTTAAGAGCAGTGGTGGACGCACCCACAGAGGCTTTCTGTGAGTCACTCCTGGCTCAGCAGTTGCTGTGGGGTTTCCACAGTCCAGGGCTGCAGGTCCTGCTGGCCTGGCTCCTCCTGCCCACGGCCCTGTGCTGCCCAGCTCCCTGCCCTGCCCGTGCTGTGTGCCCTCTGACAGCCCCAAATCCAGCACATTCCACTGATGATGATGATGATGATAACGATGACTGTGGCAGAAACTGCTTGGACATGATGGGAGCAAAGGGAGAAGCCTCACAGCAAGCAGGTAAATCAGTGACAGAATCTGAGCAGCAGTGACAAGGTTGCTGCTGCTGCAGGAACCACAGCTCCTGATCCCCTGACCTTGGAAAATATGTGTCTCAGTCAGAAAAATGCATGCAGTAATTTCCTTTCTTTAAAAAAACACACTTAAAAAATAATAATAAAAGAAAAAAAGACCCAGGCTTCTCCTTCAGAGGAGCCAGCCAGCACGCTTTGCATTACTCTGATGTCAGGGTTACCCCTGAGGAAATTGCAGAAGGTTCTCATTAATTTTTAAGTGCAGGTTTCCACCAAGGCAGTGTTCCTGGATCCAGCCAGAGCGCTGCAGTATCATAAGGACAATAAATAAACTGTGGAGTCACATCAGCTTGAACTATTTTTATGGCATGTATTACAAATACACTCAAACATCCCATTTCTCCAGCATGTATTTTTACCACCACAGCGTCCGTGTGAGGTACAAAGTGGTAACATTTTATTTTTAAGACAGATGAAGATTTATTGCACTCTGGTGGAAGGAGGAGCTCCATGGGATTTTTCCAAAGCACCCATGTATTCATTTGTAGGTGCCAGCTGCCACACAGACATGCTTTGCCTCTACTGGGGCCCCCAGGCTCTTTTGGGGAGCTCAGGGGAAAGCAGAAAGCCTGACTGGGGGTCTGCTTCCACCACTAGGCTGTTTTCCCTCTGTTTGTGCCTTTGACTTTCAAGCAATTTCTAGGTTTTTCGGTGGCCAGTTAAGACCCACCTCTTGCTGCTGTTTCTATGTATTTGTCTGTCCTCTGTCAGCTGCAGGTGAAGCTGCTCTGGGAGCAATTCAGATGCAAAACTTGGCTTAACACCCTTTGGCAGCACACACCCCATTTATGTCGCTCCTCAGCACCAAGAAGTCCTCAGGCTCTCTCAACCCAACCACCACAATCCTCTGGTTCCAGAGGTTTCTGTCAGAGAGTTCCCATCCTAGCAGGAGGATGGAAACCAGCCCTGCAGCCCATGCTGAAAGCCCCCCACCTTAGCTGTGTTATAGAGAGTGGAGAACTGCAGAGTGGTCCCATAATTCTCCTGTCCCCCTATCTTTTTGTTTGCTTCCCTCACACCTCCTGTACTTCCCCTCCACTGGAAAGGTTTAATGACACCCACTTAAAATATCTGTAGGTTAAAAAAAAGAAAACAAACCAAAACAAAACAAACAAAAGTGTTATGTTTTGCTTGTTTAAACAAAAGAAGACACCCGTGTGCACCTCTCCACTTGGGGACGGGACAAGGGAACAAACAAGCAGCAGGCGTTTGTCCTGCTAATCAGTGGATGCAGAGAGATGCAGGGAAGTGGTGGCAACAGGCTGAGCTTCACGGCTTCCAGAGGCAAACTGGCCCCGGGGGGAGCAGCAGGACAGGCTGTGGGCACCACCCAGCACGGCTGGATGTGTAATACAGGCTGGGAACGGTGGGCCTGTGGATAGCTGGGCAGGAAGGAAAGGCAATAAATATCTCTCTCCTGCGTTTGGGAGGAAGCCAGATGAAGCATTCCTGTCACGAGGGTGAAATGCTTTCCACTCTAACAGTAACTCAGGAGGATGTTCAACAACAGTTGCATAAGGCAAACATTGAAAACGCAGCAGTCTGGGTATCCCACATCTCAAAAATATATTAAAAAAAAAAATCTGCTTTTAAAAATCCAAACTGTTAATGGTGAGATTCAGTAAGACAAGGGAGCCTGGCAAAGCTCCAGAGAACAAGCAAGCTGATATTATGCCAGCATTTAAAAAAAGTAAACAGGATGGCCTTGTAAACAGGTGTGTCTATTTGACAGACATCACATGCAAAATAATGACCAAAAATATGTGATCGTATTGATAAAGATTTAAAGCGGAGAAATATAAATATCAATCATCAGGGATTAGAGACAATAAACCTTCGGACGAACACGATCATTTTTTTGGCTCTGCATGTTCTTAAATATCAGAGAGCAAGCTGGCTGGTACAGAGGCATGTGAGATCAAGGAACAGGCTCACAGGTGCAGCGGAGGAGATGCTCCCCCTTGGAGCTGGTACCCAGGATGTGTTTGGAGCAGGGAGTGCTGAATAGTGTAAAGCTGATGACCTGGGGGGAAATGAAGTCATGATGGGCACAGCCCGATGTCCTGGGAGCCCTTGGGAGCCCTGGGGCAGTGGGGCCACACAGTGCAAGATGCCCATTGTGTGCACTAGAGCCCAGCTGGTACTTAGGAGGGACCTGGGGGGCCAGAACAAACCAGTGTTCATCTCCATCCCACTCCTGCACCCAAGCTGGGGCCCAGACACCCCAGCAGTCACGCCTGCTGTACTGTGACTGAGCCTCCTCCCTGCCTAAATTATCCTACTTGGAAGAGAGGAGTTCAAAAGGGATTGGATAAGGCAAGGGAAAAGACCCTGAGGGCTCAGTGCAGCAGCACAGTCCCCTGCTCTCAGGAAGGGAGTGCTTCCCTAAGGCCTGCTTGGCCCCTGCAGAGGGGGACACAGCCCCAGCCTCTGCCCTGACCCAGCAGGGCTGTGCTGTTATTCTGACACGGTGCACCAGGAATGCTGAACCCCTGTTGGACTTGCAGACCACAGTGACAAGCAGTGGACCATGAATTCCACTGTGATTTTATGGGTAAAAGGCTTGCTCCCGTTCCCTGTTTAAACATTCAAACACTGGCAGCAACCGGCTAAGAGGTTAAAGTCGCTCTGCATCTGAAACTCCCATTCCCACAGTCAAAATAGTGTGTCCTAGCCCAGTGTCCCAAAGGACACAGATGCATAAGGAGATTTGGATGCGAGTCGAGGAGTGGAAAATGGAAAATATGCCTTAAAGCAAAAGGGGCTTCCATCAGTTCGGTCTATCGTTAAAAAGAATCGGGAAAGCTTGATCATAATGTACGACTTCTCTCTCTGGGACCAACAGCTCAGGGGGTCACTCCCTGGCTGAGAAGATTCACTGACTTGAAGGGAATTAAAAGAAACACAGCCTCAATCTAAGGTGCAACAAGAAAAAATAGCTTTTAGAACGACCTACCAAGCCACTGTAGCTGAGACACATTCAGTTCAAGATCAACTGGTTTTTTTCCTGACAGCAGTGCTCCAATTTTCTCAAGAACTAATTCACAGCAGCCTGTGTCATGCAGGAAGTTACGCTGGCGAGCCCAGCCAGCCTCCCCGGCTTTATAATCTACGGAAAAAAAAAAAAAACAACCAAACAAAAAACCCTGCCTGTGTTTCCCTTCCTCCCGTCCAAGTGTGTGAAAGGTCTGGCCGGCCCCACTGGAGGCGTTTTCGGGAGAGCCAGGTTAGCGTGGGCAGCAGGCAGCTATGCCGTGCCCGTGTCCCACGCTGCCCGAATCACCCTGGCCAGCCGCCGGCCCTGGCACTCCCGCACCGGGGCATTTTGGCTTTATAAGGAAGCCCGTCTTGGGGGGGATGAAGGGAAGCAGCATCCTAGAGCTGAGGCGCCATGAAGGGAGAGTGCCAGGAGTCTGACACACGGCAGCATTCTGCCTTCCTTCCCAACCGAAGCAGGGACGTGAGTCAGAGCGGGGCACAGCCATTCACGTGGGGCTCATCGCAGGGAACAGCCCTGCAGGCTCCAGTTTTTAGCACAAACCCCTCACACCAGAGCCAGTAACATGCCTCCTCTGCCTTCACGCTGCAGTCAGCATCTCCGAGAGAGCCGGGACCTCCTCGTTGTTTAAGAGCAAAAAAAGCAATTCCCTCAGTCTGGCTGAGCTTCCCAGCTCAGCACTTTTCAAGGGCCAGCACATCAAAACGGGCCGGTAACTGGCCCTAGTCACAGCTTTGTGGAAGGTTTTGTTTTGGGAGAAGGGCTCACAGCCTCCGCAAATAAGCTGGATCTGACTAGTTCAGGGGCAAGCAGTGCAGGAGCAGCTGCAGGCTGTATCTGCTGAGTGGAGATTTCCTCACCCGAAGATTGCTGACAGATGCTGTTGAGCAAAACACAGTGCTGGCTTTCACCACGAGTCAAAAAAGGAAGCCCAGGCAAGTGCAGCAAGAGGCAGGACAGTTTTCCTTCAGGATAATGCTGCATGTACTGATGTGCCCCGTGGGCATGCACCCCCACCTTTTAGTCTTGAGAGGAATCTCTCACTGGGCAGATTAGGTGTTACAGCTCAAGGGAACAAAGCAGAACAGGGGTGGCTTCACAGTGCCCAGCTCTAAAGAGAAATGGCCAATCCAGAAGTGCCACAGTCCTGAGCAGATTGAAATAAGCCTCTGAAGTGATAAATCGATCCTGAAGCAGCTAAGAAACTTTATAGGAAACACAGAAGCAGACAAGCATGGAAATGAAACCAGATCCAGCTGGGATTTGCTGCAGTATCAGAATACAAAAGCTCTGTGCTTCTGTTCCTGAAGTGCTGCCTTCTTGCTGTGGGCCTTGTAATAGTCTTTCCCAGTATCCTGCTTTTTGGGGAATAGCCAGAATTATGTTTGCTGCTTGTGTTTGTACCCTGCTGACTCACTCTCCAACACCTCTTTACCCATAAACCTGCAGCACCAGCACTCAGCCTCCAGCATTTTCAGTGTATTTTGGACTGGGGATGCCCCGTGCTTCCCCCAAAGAGAAATGAGAGTTCCTGAGAGAGGGATGGTGCGTAACAAGGTCTTTATTCAGCAAGAGGGAGTAGAGAAAGAACACACTGAGTGACTAAGAAAAAAACAAGGAGCAGAGTGCTCCATGCAGCTCTTCAGGTTCTGTATCAGGAAAGGGTAGTTATCCTCCAGGCCAGACCTGGAAAAGACGGGATCAATACCCATAACCAAAGTCCTCTGCTCTGGCTGAACAGAGATGTAGTGGTATCCAGGAAACGTGGCCACCAGCAGCTCCACACAAGCCACCCAGCAATAAAGAAAAGCCAGGGAAGGGCCTTTAAGCCCTATCTCCCTGGATATGGTGTGTGGCTGTGCAAAGGGACTCGGCAATCCTAGAAGGAATCCAAGTGGGGTGGCTGCAGCAGTAACAACACTGCTCTTCCCCGGGTCTGGTTCATCTCAGCTCATCTCTGGTAGGGATGCATTGAGGCAGATTTGATGTTTGTTTTTATGCCACTTGGCATTTTTCCTGAAAAGAGGGAAAAAAAAAAAAGAAAAAGCAGTGTAAAGTCAGCATATGGGAGAACATTTGCTCAGGAGCATGCAAGAGTCACAACAACCCTGTCTGGGCTTATCTGCTACGGCATCTTCCAGCTTCTGACCTAACACAATCAATCTCTTCTACAAACTGGCATCTTTCCCTGTTGAGAAATCTTCTTGACAACTCCTGTGTCCCTCTGTTATCCCCTCAAATTCTATCCTCGTTCCACCCTAAGCAAGCTTTTCTTTGTCAGGAGGCTCCTACAGCAGTGTTGGAGCTGTTACTCATTTTCACAGAAGTTGCTGGCAGCAGCACTCACAGAAGAGCCCAGACTGATCTCCACTTCCATTTCAGAGAGGCAAACACAGAGCCTGTATCCCCTTACATGCAGCATTATTTACAGTCAGGGCGTATATTTAAATTACTAAGCCTCTCTGAGATCTCTTCATTTCTTGTAACCACATCCACCTCTTGGGCATTATTACTCTTCGCTGGTACCAATCACACTTGGGAGTGTGTTCAAAGACAGCTTACTAGCAGCCTACAGTAAGTGTACAGTGCTAGACAAAACTGAAACGACCTGAAAAATAAACAGTGATTAAAGAGTAGCTCAGAGGGATATTCAAAGAACTCTCCTTCAGTGTCTTCAAAATAAAACAGAAAAAAGAAAAAAAAAAGGACAACTTCTGGAAGTTAAAATGTAGTACAGCAGGACAAGAAAAGAAAAGATTTGATAAGCAAGTGCCTAAAAGAATAAAGATTATTAAACTTTCTCAGGCATATCCAAAGTGGGCCATTGCCACCAATAAATGGGCAGGCAACTGATATATCACTTCAGTGCTAACAAGCAGCCCACAAATACTGTTAGACATTACTCCAAAAGCAGGTAACAGGACTGCGTGATTCCCCCCCATCTGGGACACTGAGCAATTCTGGTGTTCCCAGGTTTGGAAACAAACAGAAAAAGTGCAGGTAAGAGTGATAAGGATGGTCCAAGTTATCATTTTCACACTAAGTCATATTAAAGAGAATAGGACTCAAAAGCTAGGGGGGAAAAAAAAATTTAAAAATGGACAAAGGGAGGAGACATGACAGATTTCCAAAACACGAAAACTAGTATGGAGAAGGTAAGTGAGGAATCATTATTTGCCATTTTGCACAACGTGGGTAAAAAGGAAACACGCAAGAAAATTATCAAGCTAAAGATTTAAACACGAAAAGGATTCTTTTAAAAGCAAAACAGGCAATAGAGCTGTGGGACTTATTGCTATAGGTGTTGTAGAAGTCTAAACTGTATTTCAAACAGGAACTGCAGAAATTAATGGCTGCTGCACCCCCCGGTATCAAACAAAACCCTGGCTTAAAATCCCTAAAAAATGACTGTTGTCAAGATATACTTTTTTCTTGTATTCTTTCAGCCTCAGCTAAGGCAATCAAAAGCAGAATAGTGAGACTGACCTTTGGTAAAACCCACTATAGCTGCTCTTATCAGAAGGGACCTTACCCCTAACACAGGCTGGACAGGAGCTCTTGTTACCAGGGCACTCTGCTTGGGCTACAGAAGGGACTGTCTTTCCAACCTGGATACACTGTTTATGGGGTCTTCTTTGTTTTCACATCACAATGGAAATTAATTTATCTTACATAAATACATGTTTAACTTAGGATTAATATTGTTGCTCAACTTCATTTCTGAACAACAGTCATTACACAGGCAAGAAAACACCAATTAGGATATCTGATATTCTAAATCCCAATTAACATTATGACAGCACAGGGTTAGGCCTGTATGTCCCCCAGGCCAAATCCATTCGTGACAGCAGAAGACTTTTAAGGAGGAATAGCAGAACAGGGCAAGCCTGCAGTGCTTGATAACCCTTCAGAATACTCCCTCTGCTTCTAACATACTGTGGGGCTCAGGGTCATGGAATCAGAGCTGGGATCTTCAAGATTAGCTGTTGACTGATTTTTCATCCAGAAATGTACGTGCTTACTTATTTTTCCATCTCATATAAACACAATCTACCTATCACACACTAGGCAATGTGCTCTACAGTCTAATCATTTTGTCCTCAGAAAAGCATCTCCCTTTTGTTCCAAGCCCACGAGCCCGTATTTTCATTGGTGCGCTTTCACCAGTCCTTCTGTATCCTGGGAGACGGTGAACAATCATCCCTCAATCACCTGCTGTAAACAATTTGGGATTTTATAGGCTTCCTTCTCCCTAGCCCAAAGCTATGGCCAATAGCAGAGAAGGCATCAGAACCGCCCATAATACTGCAGGTGTGGGTGCCCAGCGGATTTACAGAGTGGCCTGAAGATATCATCTGTTCCTCTTAGTTTCTCTTCTAGCAATTGCTAACATTTGGTTTGCATTTCTGCCCCAACTGATGTCTTTACAGAACTCATGTCATGGATGTATTTGATAAATACAAGTAACTAGGTTAGAGTCCAGGTGCTGGACATGTACAGTCCAATTTGTACACCCATGTATTTCACTTTGTGTTTCATACAAATGTAACCTACTACTATTAAGCAAAGTCGCTTGGTATAGGAAATCCTTCTGACTTTTTACAGACAACTTTGGGGGTTTTTCTTACCTTAAATAACTCATTGCCACCAAACTTTTCCACTTCATTGCCTGCCCACAACTTAAATTTGACAGGAAACCCATAGATCCCTGCAAAACTACACTGTGATCTCCCTCCATATTGATCCCTTTAATAAGTCTCTTATTAAAATAGTATTGCAGTGGGAGTTAAGAAGCTGAAGCTGTTTGGCTGGGATCCATTTCAACCTAAGCTAATTTTAAGTAGGTATTGCTCCACTGCTGTAACCTGACTCATGTCATTAGGGCTAGAAAGGAAACTCATACTTGGCTACACCTAAAAGGCGACCGGGGAAGAATCTCTACATCTGCATTTATCTGTCTTGCTCCACGGATTTCAGCTGATCTCAGATATGCAACTTCTTTTACCTGGCTGTCCTGCTGGTGCCATCTGCACTCCTGCCAGCATTGGCTGCTGCTGAGCTGGTGCCCCTGTCATTGGGACCTGCTGGATGCCCGAAGCCCCTGCAATGATGGCACCAGCTCCTGGCTGGCCTGACTGGACAGATGCCCCCGAGCCTGGGGGTCTCCTGTTCGACAGCCCTTTCCCAAAGGCCACAGCTGCTACCAGTGCATTGGTGTCTGCAGGGTTGAAAGTCTGCTTGTTCTGTCGTAAACCTGTAGAAAAAGAAGTTATTTTCAGAAGTTACTTTTTTTTAGACTTAGCAATCCAGGTCTAAGAAGTAGCACAGCTGCAAAATCCAGGGACAAGGGTGATCCAAGAGCTTTTTCACTGACAGCAGGGCATAATCTGCTCAGGGAAGGAGGACAGAGGGAGCTCACTTCTCCATGCCCATGAGAAGTTCCCACTAAAGGCTATTCCATGCTGAATCCTCAGGCACTTAACACTGTGTTTTAGATAAAACAATGGCAACATCACTTCTGGAGGCTCATGAGCAGTATGGTGTCTGCAAGTTTTTCTGCCACACATGTGCCCAGTTAATCCCAGAAACTAGACAGAACCTGTGCTTGGGTCCTTGCTTACACTATGTGTGTCAAAGATAATAAAAACAATGCCACTGCCTTTAAGAGTTGTGCACAGCACTCATGGGAATAGTGAACACCACAACCAGAAAAGGCTGGCCATGAGTCTCAAGCATCCCATCATCTAGAGGGCATCATACAAGAGCCTGCCAACGATGTAGCCTCCTTCAGAACACAGATAAGGGGTTTCCCATTCACTGGCACTGCATTTTCACAACTACTTTTATTAATTAAAATTGATTGGGATGTTTTCTTGGCAAACAGCTACCACCTCCTCAAAGAGGGATACGGAAAAGGGTTGGGATGACCCTCCTGCCATGCACAGGTCACACACAGGCGGGACACATGGCACCCTTCTCAAATTAGGGGGCTCCAGGACAGCCAATCTTGCATTTTCTGAAATGCTTTTGTCTGTGCTGCTCAACCTCAATTCCCATATTGCCTGTCTGCTACACCTGTTTTGCCTTTACTCTCTGCAGCCTGCTGCTGGAACCCCTGTACCCCACTTCCACCTCAGTGACATACCTCCACTTTCAGATTCACGCTCCTCCTTACTGATTTTCTCCAGCAGATTTGAGCACATTTTGTTCAGGCTTTGGATCTGTTTCTGCAAAACGAAAACCGTCAGAAACTGCCAGGATACCTCCAATTCAGCACAAATCATCACAGAGAGCGAACAAGCTTTCTCTTCCCGGGGTCTGTGTAATAACCAACTATTTTGGTAGCCGAGCTTAGGGAGCCCAGTGCTAAAGCACATAGGGCACTGTGGGGATGGGATAACTTCTGCCTCTCTGAGTGGTCTGATGGCACCTTCTGTGAACACCAGAGAGCTGGAGATACCCTTGTGAAACTGTGGAGGAAACCAAACCTCAGCTAGGGTCAGCTGGAGAAATCTCAGACAGGAAAGGACAGAGCAGAAAAAAAAACAACTTTCAGAATGGAAGGGTGAAGGAAGCAGAGTTAAAGGGCATCGTGTGCCCTAGGGACAAGAGGCAGAAGAATCAAACTGTTCTTTACCTACCTGTGCTGCGTCGGGGCTAATTCGAGCTGCATCAGTGATCAGCTGCTTCTCCTGCTCCTCCACCTCAGGGTCCGGCTTGGTCCGGAGATGGTCAGGTACCACCTCATGGCTGAACACGGGCACACGCCCCTCTGTCTGCCGCTGCAACAGAGGACAAGCCCCACTCAGAGCCTCTGCCTCCAGCCCAGGGCACAGGCCATGGTGCTGGAACAAGGCCAGAAACCTCGATCTGGGGAGCATCAGCAAGTTTTCAACAACTTGCCTAGGAATCTGCATTGTGACCGTTCAGTCAGAGCAACGTGTTTATGAATAGAGCACCTCCTGTGAAGTGCACCCGGTGCACGTGTTCGTAGGTGAAAATCCCTCAGCCAAGCAGCTCCCGGGGACAGAAGCACTCGTTGCTTTTTCTTTCTCTGCACCCAGAGCTGAGGAATGCCCAGCACGAGGAGTGGCAGGCTGGAGCAGATACACCAGCACTCTCTGATAACCAAGGGACACGTCTTACCATGATCTCTTCATCGCGGTCTGGAGACAGCACTAGGGGGATGATAACCTGGTTTCGCAGCAGTGGGGTCTTCTCATGCTTTAGCACTTTATTCAGGGTGTTCAGCTGCCCCGAGAGCAATGCAAAGCTGTCCAGAACTGATGGCCTGGGAAAGCAATAAAGAAGATAAAAGCATGGAAAGGTATGCCACAGGTGGGTTTTCTTTCTTCATTCAAGGAGTGAGGAAATAGCACTATTACTCCTCAAATCAGTCTACTCCAGACAATAAGCAGTAAAACCTAGGGCTGACTATGCAGATGTGGACAAACCCCAGCCCCGACTGCAAATGTCTCAAATGCTGCAAATAGTTCAAGGATATTATAAGCTGCACTGCTGGAAGCATCAGTCATTTGGGATTTCAGTAACATCCGGAGGAGCAATTCTCTCCTTATCACTAACTCTCTCAGTGCAATTCTAGAGCAAGGTCTGAGAAATAATTTAACTCCTAAGCAGTACAGCCAGGAGAGACAATATTTATGGCTTGGCTATCCACACTAAGCAATAATGAAGAAAAGTAACGGATAATCCTGTCAAGGAGGTTCCCTTCAGCTGGCTCTCATGGGGGGATTCACCAGCTCTCCTGCCTTCTGCAACATTAACTACAAATGTTAACTGCCTCTGAAGCTTTCTGCAACGGCAGACACTGAGATACCATATAGTTTATTAAGTTGCAGCTATAACATCTTTATGCTCCACCAGGAAGAGAATGGCATCTTGCAAGTCTCTCAAGCTGCGTGGTGAAGCAGAACTAGCAAAACGCAAAAGCTCAGTTTATATCAGAGCCAGAAAAAGCCAGAGAAGGTCAAGAAATGCAGAAAGAACCACTGCTCATTTTATAGTGCACGTGGGTCTCTAAGATATTTCATCTGAGAACTTCCAGTCACTGCAGATGACTTGATTACTCTACAGCATGAAACCAATGGATTTCAGCTGGTTTTCTGGTGGAAGACGGGTAGTTGTTCCTCCAGCACAAATATGAAAAGCAAATTTAAACCTACTGTCACTAAGCTAATGGTTTCTAATTAATCCTTTGAGCCAAGTCAGAACAGCTGCAGTGACCAAGTGGCCCCAGCTCCAAGAGAGACACCTTACCACGTGAGTCGGTCATACTCGTTCTCCAGCTTGTAGATAAAACTGACCAAAGAGTTCTTCAGGTCGGCCACCTGACTGATGAGCGCCTCCAGGGTCAGCTCCAGCTGCTTCTCCTCTCTCTAAATTAAGGCAAGAAAGACAAAGGATGAGGACAAAGCTTAACATCCTCCCAAGGCACTGTGAATCCACACCCATGCATCCATAATCCAATCGGTTCTACAGCCGGCCTCCCTTTCAAAGGAAGCAAACAGAGACTCCAGAGATAAGAATCCTATGGTTTCACACTGACCCCTTCCCCTTGGGACACTTAGGCAACAGACTTGTGCCTGAGAAAAACGTTTGGCCGGCTGTGCTCTGTAAGGTCTAGATGAGTGTAGTGAAGACATCATCACTTACATCTGCTTTTTACCACATCAGGTAAAATCATCAAAGTTAGCTCGTGCCACCTTTGTGAGCCATTTAAGCCAACTCAGCTCAAAGTAGAGTAGCATTCTCTGAGTCTTTTCTGACAGCAGCTGTGGGCACAGTGAAGTCTTCATCCAAAACAGCCTTTGCAAAGTGAGTACTGGGTCCGTGGCCTAAAGACTCCAGTGTGTGTGTTCTTTACCTCATTTACTTTCTTTCTGCCCGACTGCCACCTCCATCTGCCCAAGAAACCGGCAGCTCTGTTGTATTTGTGCCTTGCTGGCTGCGGGAGGCCCTGCCCTGACACAGACCCGTGTCCTGCCCACACACACACCTCACCTCCTGCCTTTTGCTTGGATTACACTGTTTAAATAATCTCTTCCACTGATATCCCCATCCGGGTGAGGGAGGACGTTGACAGACAAAGTGTCAAGACAGGGGATCTGATGTCAAAGACACCAAGGCATGTCCTTGACTCTTGCAAAACCCCCCTAAAATCCTATCTACTCTAACTTACTCACGCTACGGTATTGCGCAAAATATAATTAAAGTTCCAGCCCTAATGAACTGCTCATGTAAGTTGAGAACTGTACAATAATAATCCACGAGGAGGGTGGGACAAAGCAATCAAATAATAGAAAGGGAATACCGATTGGGAGAGCAGATAGAGTGACTCAGGCTGCTGGCACGCTTGCTATTGGGTTTGTTGTTGCACTGTTTAAATAAAGCTTCACAGGAGAGGTTATCAGGCATCTCCCGTGTTCACGAGAACACAATATTATTCTATTTTATTTATATTCTGACAAGTCGGTAATCATTGACTGGACTTCACTTTATCCACCTTAGAATAACAGCTGAGCCAACCTTGTTAAAATTTGACTCCCTGTCCATGGAGTGGCTTCATGGAAGCGATTGCTGCTGGCTGTCCCCCCTGGAGACAAAGGCACCCTCCTCTGTCTTATGACAGGACTAGTCAGTTCCTGCCCAATTAAGAAATGAGCCTACAACTGTTTGTGTGCACCGTGTTGGTGCAAGAAGATTAACTACTGCCTGTATTACAGGCTGGGCTGGTAGCCAGTGCTTTACTGCAGGGGTGCCAGGCATCTGCACCCACGACAATTCCCCCTGGCCCGCTGCCTGTGCTTATCCAAGAAGCCCTCAAGAAAATGAATGAAATCCCATTGCCTGCTCCAGGCCTCCTTCTTTCCCAGGCTCTTCCCAAAGCCACGAAGAGCTGGAAGCAGATGTAAGCAGCGCAAAGCACGCGGTACAGTAAGACTGACCAGTGATTCTACGGAATGTGACCGGTGGTTCTAAGGAATGCCGTGCCTGCCTCTTGTGCCTCTCACAGGGAATGCTTCAAGGAGTTTGTCAGCAACACTAAATTGCCCCGAGGTAGTAAAGATAGGGCTTATTGGAGGGGTTGTTGAAGGACCTGCTGATAGGGAGCAACTGAGAGGTAAAGGTGAAATTCAGAGTAGGTAAATGCAAGCAATGCATGCGGCAAAACAAAGGGGGGAAAAAAAAAATAATCGTGACTGGCAAAACAAAGGGGAACACCCCCGCCCCCGCCGGGCTTTCCGTACACAATGACATTCTCCGAGCTGATAACCCTGTTACTCATCAACAGGATCTCGGGATTATCTGAGGATAACTCGTGAAAACATCTGCCCAAGGCCCAAAGGGCAGTCAAGGAAGTGACCATAGGATTTATTAGGAAAGCAACAGAAAGCTAAGCATCCTTATGTGACCGCATAAATGCACGTGCCTCATTTGCATCTTGAATACTACAAGTCACTTGTCCCTCCTGCTGAAAAGGGATAATGTAGGAATACGTGCTAATAAAGGCAACGAGCATGATCAAGACTATTCATAGTTCCATAAATGTATCAATTAAAAATAGTAAAGAGACTGGTACACGCAAGGAGAGACAGTGTAAAAACCCCTATAGGGAAGGAATTGCAGGACAATCCATTTTAACTTTCTTTTCCAGTAGGACAACGAGGAGACTTGCACGAAGCCAGCAGGCAGCGGTTTCAAACAAACCAAAGGAGGTAGATCTTTACAGCCCGCTAACCTTCATTAACCTCCGCCAACTCTTTTCCTTGCGCATCGTGGATGCTACAAACTCACAGCACTTCAAAAAAAAAAAAAAAAAAAAAAAAAGTAACCACGTCCTTCTCCCATTCATGAAGTTTCATTCCGGGCTATTAAACGCGAGGGATGCGCCAGCAGCAGCCTACGCGGAATGACACCCAGCAGCGCGCGTTTTGCTCTCACGACTTCTTTTTGCGCTCCGAGTTCCCGGCTGGTGGCAGAGCCAAGGCCGCTGGGGCAGGGGGGGGCCTTCGGTGCGATGAGGGCTCTCACCCCGGGCTGCAGCGGCGGCTGAGCACACACCGCCACCCGCCCCGCGGAGGGGAGCACCGCGGGCTCGGCCTCCCGCCCGGGCTGCCCCAACCGCGGCCGTGCCTGGTCCCCGCGGAGCCCCCCGGCCCTGCTCCCCGGCCCTCACCTGCATGGCGATATCGGCGATAGCGGCGATGGCAGCGATAGCGGCGATGGCGGCCGCGGCCCCGCCCCGCTGTCCCGGCACAGCCGCGGCGCTTCCGGGGGCGGGGCCGCGCCGACATGGCGGGGGCCGAGCGGCCCGACGGGGAGGTGGGAGCGGGCCGGGCCGGGCTCGGAGGGCAGCGGGGCTGTGGGATCGGGCTGGGCCGGGCCGGGGAGCAGGGGCTCAGCGAGGGTGGTGCGGGGCCCGGGGCCGCGGTGGGGCTGCCCCGGCGGCGCGGGGTGAACAGCCGGGTGACCTGTGCTCCCACCGCAGGTGGAGGAGGCAGGGCATGTGTTCCTCCTGATGAAGAAGGACTACCGCATCTCCCGCAACGTGCGCCTCGCCTGGGTGCTCAGCCGCCTGCACCAGGTCATCCGGGCCGTGCCCGAGCCCGAGCTGGTGAGTCGGTGCCCGGGGGCCCCTGAGACCCTGCAGAGCATCCGAGCCCGGCTCCTTCCCCTCATTCTTCCTTTGTTGTGATGTTCTCTCATGTTCCCTTTGCTTGTTCTGGCAGGTAAAGTCGGAAAACGAGCTTGATGTTCTCAGCATCCTCCCTAACGGGTGGCAGCCGGACGAGCCGGTCCAGCCCAGGCCCTATCTCCTGGTGCCCTCCACACGGGTCACCTTCCTGGCCCGCCAGTACCGATTCGTGATTGAGCTTGACCTGAGCCCTTCCACGGGGATTGTGGTAAGTGCAGAAACTGCCTCTCCGGGATGTTCTGCGTTAAAAGGCTGGGCCCACTTCTGCTTGCTGAGAAGGCTTATTGCTCTCAGTGTCAACCTTAAGTTTTGCAGAAGTCTTGCTTTTCCCAGGAGGGAGCTGGGAAAGCTGTGCTCCTGGCTGAGCAGCACAATGGCAGGTCCTGTTTCTCCACTGGAAGCTCAGTGTGTGATTTTTGTTTAGGGGAGCTGTTGCTTTAATCCAGCTGCCATTGCAGAAGGATGTTTACTGTTGGCTCTGCAGGGTGGGACAACCAGCGATGAGATTGAAGGTCCTAGATGATGAAAAAGCTGTTCCCTTTCTCTGTTTCTGCAGGATGACTCAACGGGGGAGATAATTTTTGATGAAGTGTTTCATGCCCTTTCCCGATGCTTGGTGGGATTGTTAAGACCCTTTCGTATCCCTGGTTCAGACATTATCTACCAGCCAGAGATCTTTGTCACCATCCAGGCATATTCCTCCATCATTGGCCTGCAGTCCCACCAGGTGAGGTTCAGCTCGCTGTTTCAGGGTCCTGTGAGGGCAGAGGAAAGGAGGGGTGTGTGGCAGCTGGGCTCTGTGATCTGGGATGCTGCAGGCTTGTCTCACTAGGAAGTGGCCTGGTGTGGTGAAGGGTGTGTGAGCAACTTCTCCTTTCTGGGCAGAAAGCAGAGGTTTCTCTGGGGAACGCTGCCTGCAGGCATGGCCTTAGAATTGGGCCACAGGGGATATTTGCCTCATGTCAGAAGTGTGCTTGTTGATGTTGTTTTGTTGTTGTTGTTGTTTTTAATTTCTGTTGATTAATTCTTTTTGCCTGTTATAATTAGCTTGAAGCATCCAAGCAGAGCCCATGTGCCCAAAAGCTTGTCTGCCTACTGCAGCTGTGTAGAAGTGGTTAATTCAAAAATAATTGCCCCTTCCTGCAAACCTTGTTCTCTTTGCACTGGTATCTTGCTGGAGGGAGCAGCCAGCCCCAGTACTGAGATTATCAGTGAGATTTTACTTGTGTCAGGGCAGGTCTGTTTAACAAATTCAAGTCTGGTTTATGGTGCCAGTGTGATTTCTTTTTTAAGCTCATCCTTGATCTCTTCCGCCTTACTGTATTTTCACATTACTTGCACGTTTCTGATGATGTGTTTCATTCTTTTGGAAATACCAGAGAAAGTGGGTGGTAACAGGAGGAGCCTGTTAGTCTAAGCTTGTTCCCTCTCTCTCCCTCCCCAGCCTGCCCTGCCCAAACCTTCTGCCAGGGTCTATGTAGGGCCTGAGGAACGTGGCCCTCACTTTGGTCCAGCATAGCAGGAACTTCTCCATTTACCAGTGGTATTTTGTGTGTCATCTTGTCCAGCAGTCTTGCAGACCACCATCACGCTGTTCCTCAGTATCTCCCCTATTTACACTATATCGGGCTACATTTTTCTTCTTTGAATCTCTTTGAAATTCCTTCTGTTTTTTGGTATGAGGCCACGGTCTGTGGTCTCTGGGTACAACTGGATAATGATGTTCCTTGCATGGAGGAAAAGGCATATGTGTGTATCACTCATCCAGGAAAGCCTGTCTCTGTGGTAATTATTTACTTTTCCTATGTCACTAAGAGGTCTTGCCCATCTGAGGTTGAGGGAGTGTGGATAACATGCAGCGTCTCCCCACCCGGCTGAGTTCTTTGTTTGCACGTTGTATTTTCTTTGCCTCCTGCTTGTGGGCACAGATGGCCTGTACAGTGGTGACATCTGTAAACACAGGTGTCATGCCTATCAGCTTGGGGAGTTTCTGTGGCGGCAGGCTCACTCCATCACACCACTCAGCCTCTTTTGTAACGTCCAGTCTAAGTTGTTCTTTTCTTTATTTCAATTTGCCGTTCCTTCTGGAAGATGAGAATCAGTCTATAGGTGAGTTAGATTAGAACAAACAGGCCCTTCCTTAGAAACATCAGACCGGAGTTAATGGCTTCTAGCAAGGATCCCACATCCCTTTCTTCTCCTGACAACTGCCTAACTTGGAAGAAGGCAAATGAAGTAGAAATTTCTTGCCCAGGAAGGAGATTTCCCAAAGTGCGACGTGAGCGTCTGCTGCGGAGTGAATTGCAGATGCCATGAGACACCACTGCTCAGAGGCAGTTGCTATGAGTAGGAACGGAGAGAAATGTCCAGTGTTGTACCTTGTTCTTTGTCAGGGATGTGTCTGAACTTCACCAGACAGAGCTGTGTTCCTGTGTACCGTTCCGTGGGCCGGTGCTATAAAAGCTTAACTCGCTGACTGACGCGCGTGTCCTTGGGCCAGGTGCTGTTCCAGGGCTGCCAGCTGGATGAGACGAAGCGCGAGGCCTTTCTGCACCAAGTTTACACACAGCTATGTGCCTTTGAGAACAAAGTGGCAGAGATGCTCCAGCAACAGTACGAGCCCAAACCTCAGGTAAGGAGGGCAGAGGTACTTGGGGTCTCTTGGCTCCCTTGAGATCTGCGCTCAGAGGCCCCTCTGAGGTGAGGTGGCAGGAGGAACAGCAGGGTAGGTCTGCAGAAGGAACAGCTGAGGAGCTGGCAAGATAATGTTGTGGGGTGCACTAACGAGACCTGAACACTGAGGAAAGCAGCACCAGTAAGTGTTTAGAAGGACTGATGAGAGTGATTACTTTCCCTCAGATTATTGTGCAGTAAAACAGCCTGGCTTGTCTGACATCATGGGATAAATGGTAGGATGTGCTTTCTCTCTGAAGAAGATTGTAGGAGAGGTGATTATGCCCATATTGTTAATCTAAAAATAGCTGTGAATATGCCCTTAACCCTTGTTACATTTCATGAATGAAAATACTTCCTTGTTATGATGAAAACTGGCCATGAAACTGAATAAGCAGCTGGTGCAGTTTCTACTGCTCCCTGAAATCTGTGGCAGATGCTGTTTAGTAATCATGGATATGTGTATCAGCAAAGTAATGGAAGCATCATAGAAAGTTTGGGTTGGAAGAGACTTTTAAAGGTCATGTCCCTCGACCTGCTGGCCACACTGCTTTTCATCTTCTTGCAACCCAAGTCATTATTGGCCTGTCTGAGGTAATTTAGTCCTTATTTAGCATTAGTTATTAGAGTTTGAGCAGAAAGGGGAAAAAAAAGTCTCAAAATCAGATAAGCAAGAGGCTACTGGTGATGTACTGCAGTTCCATATCTGGAGTGCTCCGAATCTCATAGTCCAGCTGAAATTTGTATGTTTGGTTACTAAGACTGTCAGTCCTGGAACAGAAGGAAGACTGCAGGAAGTAAATACCTGGACTAGTGAGTCCAGATGGTGTTTTTGCAGTGCTTTGTATGCATTCCTGCTTGATGCAGTATTTCTCTCGTGGTAAACTACCCTATAACTTCTTCCATGCAAATGGGGGAGAGAGACGCTCTTGCAGGCCAGAGGGATTGGCGAGTCCTGCCACAGGCTGTGGGGTGGAGGTGGGAGGCCCCAGGGGAAGGGCAGGGACTGAAACTTTTTTAACTTTTGAAGTTGTATTAGCTGTATCATTGTTAAGGAGTGTCTGAATTTAAGGTATCTGGCAAATTAAAGCGATGGATAGAGTTCTTTGCTCGCAGCCACAGACTGCTCCCATTTGTGCATAACAAAAGTTTCCTTGGTCCCAGGTTTTTTTTCCCAGCTCCAGTCCTCCCCTATAGCTTTGCAGGGGAGGGTCTTGCCCATTCTGTCTTAGCAGTAAAAATAAAGCAGTATTTTATTACAGGTTTGAAGTGCCAGAGCCTTCTGGGGATGAGGGGACTATGAACACAGGTTTCTCACTGGTGTAATTATACAAATTTCAGGCTTTGCCTGGGAGATATTTTTCATAGAAGATTGAGGAGAAGCCTACCTGCATTTGTTTGTATCAGCACTGCATAACAAGTGCTGTTTGAGCAGAGGTAAATGCATAGGCACTAGACTTTGTCCTTACAAGGCTCCTTGCTCCCTCTGCTGCAGTGCTTCACAGGTGAGACACAGCTGTCTCTGCTTCTCCAGCCTTTCTGGGCTGAAAAGAGTAGATTAAGTAGGTGCTGAATAGCTGCAGCTTCCACTAAATGACAAGGGGAAAAAATTGGTATTCACTGTCTCTTTTACTGGGAACTGCTTTGCTCTACAGAAGAGTCTAAGTGACTCTGAAGTATCTCATATTTCCTCTTCCGTGAGAAATCAGCTTAGAATAAAGCTCTGAGCGTGCTGTCCCCTTCCCCTACCCCCAAGCAGCCTTGCCCAGCTGTTCTAACGGGCCCAAATGACCAGGATTTTGAGAGCACCGGGAAGTTAAAGCTGCTAGTGGAGTCTGTTGTGGTGCCACGGGCCTGCCAGGCTGAAGGGTGTTTGGAGGAGCAAGAACTAGAGCTAGGCTGAAATCATCCCCATGGGGCCTTGTGGTTTTTTTTTTGTTTTTTTTTTTTTTTTTTTTTTTTTTTTTTTTTTTTTTTTTTTTTTTTTTTAACTTTTCCAGATGGATTTGTCACCCCTGAGCCAAGAGAGCCCTGGTGACGTGCAGGAGTCATCCGGGAGGAAGCCCAGCGTGTCTGTTGTCACTGCTGATGTTGGCCTGGTCAGCATGGTCCGGCAAGGGATCCTGGCACTGCAGCTGCTGCCCTCCAACTCCAGTGCAGGTTGGCTGCATCCTCGGGGTTAAGGTTTGCCCGGTTGTGTTCCTCCTGCCGTAGGCTGAGGTTAATTTTAGGAGGGCTGGTGCCTGGACCCTTCTGCTGGGGAGGAAATTTCAACGTCAGCTCTTCCTCTCCACGGTGTGGGCAAATTGTGTTGATGGGAATGGGGAGGACAACAATGTGCTGTGTGTCAGCGTTGGGGAGTTTGTGAGGAAGGACAGCTGTGACTGTTGCTCAGGACAACCCGGGATGTGCAGAGCTGAGTGCTTTTCTGTACCTAGTCATGATGTTTGCCAGCCCCCTAACGCCTTGGAAGCTCTGAACCGTGCTCGGGATTTCCCTTCTGCTTTTGCCCTGCCTAAAACTTTCTCTCTGGTGGGTATACTGGGAGATTTGATAGCTGCTCGAGATGGAAGATGCACTAAGTGCTACCTTGTTCACAGGTATAATAATAATTACGGACGGTGTGACCAGTGTCCCCGACGTGGCTGTGTGCGAGACTCTGCTCAACCAGCTGCGCAGTGGCACAGTGGCCTGTTCCTTTGTGCAGGTATGTCTGCTACCTGGCAGAGTGGGGCAGAGGGAGGCAGGTAGGTTGGTGGTGGTGGCATTCACTTCCAGAGGGGAAGAGGGGCCTTCTCTGCCTGTTTGAGTCCCTTACCAGCCCTCTGCCTTGTCCTGGGCGCTGCTGCACTCTCTCAGGTGTCTTCTTTTTGCCATCCCGCAGGTAGGCGGTGTCTACTCGTATGATTGCAGCTTTGGCCACGTTCCCAACGTGGAACTGATGAAATTCATCGCCATGGCCACTTTTGGTGCTTACCTCTCCACGTGCCCTGAGCTGGATCCCCTGAGCCTGGATCTGAACGTGTATCACAAGGCATTTCTGCTCTACTCCTTTCTGCGTACTGGGGAGTCCCTGAATCCAGAATATTACTGTGGTGAGGAACCTGCATGTCCTCCTTCCAGCAGCTGGACGTCTTACAGCACCTCTCTTTGGGGTGACTCCCCCAGGCGTGGTTATGCTGATACTCTCCCTTGTCCCCTCTGGGCAGTGTCTTCTGAGGGCTCTGGGCACAATTGGGCACACAGCCTGATCCATGACTCTCCTCCTGGTTCCAGGGATTGGGAGGACCACTGTTCCCCTTTCTGTGGTCTTGGCTCAGCAATCTGCAGTTAGGCTTACTGTGTTGGAATGTGGAGGGGGTCAGAAGCTCTCGCCCGCCCTTCCCTGAACACTGGTTAGCTCTCAGGTGGGAACATTCTGGAGAGCTTATCCTAGCTGGGCTTGCAGACATCAGCTGGGATTGAAAAACTGGGCCCCTGAGAACCATCCCAAATGCCTCTCTTGGTTTTCCTTATTTTGTGGCTGTTACTGACTGGGAGTGTGCCAGGACACATTAGTTTAGTTACCAGTAAAACATGGGAACGCCCTCTCATGCCCTGGCACTGTGCTGGTGCCATCTGCACCTTCTGTAACTTGGCAGCAGAAGCCACACGTGGTAGCAAGTTTGAAGAGAGCTGGCCTGGGACTCGGAAATGTTGAATCTTAAAAAGATCAGCTGTTAAGGGTTTAAGCTCAAGGCTCCCGCATCCTGATACCTTCTAGAAAGCACCTGGGAGTTCAGGTTTTCCGGGGAAATTGGTAAAGCCCCAAAGCCTGCCGTGCAGCTGTTGTAACAGCTGTGCAGTTCCTGCCTGTCCGGGTGAAACGTGTAACTCCAACGTGTGCCTTGTCAGGAAAGCTGTCCCAGAGGAAGCAGGGCCTGGCACCCCACCCAGCCCCTCTCCCAGGCCTCTTGGCCACCCTTGTGAACCTGTTCGCTGCGCTGCAGAATCAGGAGAGGGTGCAAGTGGTGCCTGAAGGATGTGCTGTTCTTCAGGCCAGCAGGGCGAGTGTTCCTGGCAGCTTTCATGAAGCACTTTAGGAGGCCCGTTGCTGCGGGGAGCCGCTGCCTCACAAAGCCCACCTCTGCCATTTGCAGTGTCCCAGCACAGGCTGTTCAACGAGCACCTGGTGTCTGCGAGCAGCAACCCCGCGCTGGCGATGCGGAGGAAGAAGCACACGGAGAAGGAGGTGCACGCTGACCTCGTGAGCATCGTCTCGGTCCGGCTGCGCGAGGGCTACAGCATCCGTGAGGTCAACATCACAAAAGGTGACTGCTGCTTCGGGGGCGGGACCCTCGTTTTCAGCTGCTGAGAGGGCAGTACAGGGCCTGCCCCTTCAGGCAGAGTGGCTGATGTTGTGGAGGAAGGAGCTGTTTTCCCCAAACTCTTGTTTTCGTGACGCAGGGCTGCCCGGTGTTGTTGTGCAGTTATGCACTTGCCAGGCTCATCCTCTGTGGCTGTAAGTGCCTGGGGAGGGACAGACAGTGGTGCTCCGTGTCTTGGAAATAATTCCCCTCAGTTGCAAAGAAACTGATGACAGAACTTGGGTTTGCAGGGTTTCCTGGGAGTTGATCTGTATTTCTCGTTTTTTTCCATCCCTTTCTAGTCCTTTGCTAGATGCACTCCAAAATACTGTCATGGTGTTGAGCACTTTGGTACAGCAAACTTAATATCTCCGAACAACAGCCTTCCAAAGGAAGAAATTCCAAAGGCTGCTGTTAGGTTAAAATGTCAGACCAGTCAGGACCATGACCAATTCAAGAAAAGACCATAAAACCTTCCAGTGATCCTGTTCTCTCATGACTCACTAGAGTTTATGGCACCTGGAGTGTGAGAACAAAGCAGCTGATTAGGAACCTTGAGGGGTATCCTAAGCAGTAAATCCTACCTAACTCTCCATCTCTACCTGTGACTAGTGGTAGTACTTTCAGTGAAGGGGAGATGAAAAAATCCAAATGCAAGCCTGTTTGTACAGATAATGTCTTATATTAGAGAATCAATGTCTCTGATATAACTCCAAAGTCATTCCAAACTTGCCATATGATGTTTTCTATGAATTTACCGTGGTCTGCCTTAAAACCACGTAAATACCTTATGCCACTGCTCTGCTTGGAAGATTGTCCCAGGGCTTCATTGCTCTTTTCTCTAGCTTCTTTTCTAAACTCCCTGAGACCAAATTAGACCTGTGTGAGTTTATTATCTTTAATTAGGTTTATCCTCCTCCTCTGACTTACACAAACATATTTAAGAACGATGTCTTTCTCCATGTAACCTCCCTTTTGGCAGGTTAAGCAAGCTCATGTTTCACCTTCTTTTCGTAAGGGCAGGCTTTCTGTTTGTTTATTCAGGTTAATAGCATTCATTTTTTCTTCCCTTCAGATGCTCTCTTTTCAGTTCGGTCTCATACTTCTCAAAACAGTTGATGAGAGTGTTGTAAATGTGGATTTATTGGTGCCTTGTTCAGCAGTGCTAATAATTCCCTGCTTCTGAAGGAAAATACCTGATGTGATAGACTGGGAATCACATGGGCTTTTTCTCCATGATTGCATTGCATTGTTATCACAGAAATCCCTCAATCTCTCATGCACCTTTTCTTCCAGCTGATGAGTCCTTGGGATTGTTGTATTGCGTTTTGTTTGTTTAATTGTCCCTAAGTGTGCTATCCTTCACTCCGCAGTTCATCCCAGTTCCCCTCACTGTTCCTCTGTGATGACTGGGAATTGCAGTTCTATTGCCTTGATGTATCTTACAAACTGAGTGAATCTAAATCACTTCTTTTTTTTTTTTTTTTTTTTTTTCTGGGAGGGGGGGAAGGTTGCTAACAATCAGATTAGGTTGGGATAATTTCTAAAGTTGGTCTTCCATGAATCTCCCTAATTTCTTGTTTCTGGAGTTTTCTGTTAGAAATAAATATCTGCTAAGTTTTCCCAGTGAGACAGTTGTTCTAGCAATGTCTGCAGATTTCACTAACATAGATATGGCATGAGATACTTCGCTTAAATCCAGGCAGATTAGATCCACTGCACTCTCCTTGTCTGTGAAACAGTGTGATAAGTCAGCTCCTGTCCACACTCAGTGTCTTTTATCCTTCTGTGCACCAGTTCACTTACAGCTGGAACAGCCCTGGATAAAGAGCCTTTCTCTTTAATCTGGCAGGAATGGTGAAGTGCTCTTGGTGACTCTGTAGTCCCACATGGAAGTGCTGGGAGAGCATTCACCAGGTGTGAATCACTCAAAAAGCAGTCAGACAAGTTCATGGATCCTTTTGCACAAAGGTGTAGCCACAGCCTCTGGCTCAGGATATAGTAAAGCAGCAAATTCCTGTGTTGTAGAGGTATCAGAAATGTCAGCACACATTCACCATGCCCTTTGCACTTTCCTCTGGGTATCTTCCTGCTGTCTTTTACCCCCTGGAATGGTAAATGGATTGGTCTTCTGTTTTTACAAAAGCAGCTGCACTGCATCAGTTACTTTCTGTGGTGAACAGCTACGGGCAGGTGCACAGGGAGGAGTAAGAATAGTATAAACATACATGATAATCTCCATTCTCCCTTCCTTTTTTTTTTCCTTCCCTTTGAGCACTCTCTAGCTCTTTGTAGCTCAGGGCCTCCTTGAGCCAGAAATACTTCTGTGTATTTTTTAGGAGGAATTTAAAAATGAAATGTCAGAGGTATCAAAAATACAGGGAGTATTTCTATGCAGCCTTCAGAGTAGTAGCAGATAATGTTACTTACACTTTGGAAAGGCTAAGTGCTCCGGGGAGTTGCTGGCTGTGATCAGAAAAATTGTTGAACAGTAGAATTCACAAATGATCAAGTGCTGCATTTGCTAAGGAAAAGCACATTGTTAATCAGGGCTTTCTGGGTCATTCTACTCAAAAGTGCATAACAAAGAACAGTTAATTAACCTGGATTGCCAAAACTTGCAAACTAAAGGTTGTTAAGGAGCCAGCTGGCTGTGAAGCAAGGGGAAAGAGTGCAGTTGTTGACTTTGACACTGTTGCTTTTCTCCTTCACTTTCCTAAAGGCAAAATAGAATAAATAGCTAGCTTTGTGCTCAGAGTTGCCTGGAGAGGTTGTTTGTGATGTTTGTAAGTGCTCTGGTTACTCTCGCTGTTTAGTTTTTAGATATTTAGGTGTTTAGGAGGCAACTGTATGGTTAGTTAGGAATGCAGAGACGCTTGTGGAAGGGGGAGGATTGGAAGGTATGGAAGGGGAGAGAAGCTGTGGGGACATGGTGTGTGATGGAGCCCAGATCTCTTCCTTTTTCTTTCTGGGATAGTGTCAGGGGATTTGCCTCTTAAACAGAAAAAGAAACAAAAAAATCTCACTGACTGTTTTGTGTTGCTGTGTATTGAGCAGAGCCTGGAGGACAGTTTTCAAAACATCATCTTCCTCTGTGATTCAGTCCAGCCCCAAAAGTGGCTGGGAACTAGCTGGCCAGGAAGAGTGGCTGTTCTCAGTGTCAAGAATAGGGAAAACAAAGTGAGCTTTCTGAAAAAAGACAGCTGTATTTTAATGAAGGAAATTAAAGTAACAAAAAGTTTTATGGACAATAAAGTCAAGAACCAGTAGATTGCTTTGCAGTAAAAAAAAAAGCTAAATATTCATCTGGGTATTACTTCCAACTAAGTAAATATTTTGCCTGTGTTTTTAGTTTTGCTTGTGTGGTGTTGTAGGAGAGAAGCCAGGATGACTAATGGAAACAGAGGTGAAGGATGGAAATATTTTCATTAATGATCTAAGCAAAAAATGTAGGAATTTGCTTATCATGTTTGCCGTTGATGAAGCGGAAGGGATTTGTTATGAGAACCAAAATATTGTGCAGAAAGCAGCGGATGAGCCCTAAAGCAATAAAAGTGAGGTGACACTATGAAATGGAAAGAGATGAATTTATAAATTCTTGTTTAGCCTGTCTGATGAACTAAACACTCTGCATAGGAAACAGCAGGTGGTACAACCCCAGAAAATGCATTTACAGTAATGCAAAGCACCCATTGTGGAAAATATTAATGACCTTAAATAAAAACCTAGTAATCCCTCAGATGAAGTACAGGTGAAATATAGTATTCACCTCTGGTCATCTTTGTTCAGGAAAGATAAATTCTTGAGGTGCAGGACGGTCTGGGACTGTTGAGGGGAATGGATGTTCTGTCGTAATAACAACTGACACTGGGTAAGGATTTCTTAGTGCACACTCCCTGCCAATGTTATGGAAATGAAGTTTCTCAGAATGAAGATAATTTAATCAAAAGAACAACCGAGCATGAATTTGGCATGTACTCTGGAAGGTTTCTTCTAAACATTGACAGGGGAAGAGTACTCTGAGGGAGCCTCCCAGCAGGGACCATGGGAACAAAAAGCTGGCTTTGAAGTGGAGTGCAATCAGCCTGTGAAGGGGGATGGCACGATGTGCCTTCCACAGCAGCAAATGCAGCCTCTGCAGGAAACAGAGCATCCAGGCTGATGATCTGTTCGGATGGTTTCCAGCACGTCCAGTCACTTATCACACGAATGCTGCAGGTCTGGCAAACTACAGAGCAGGCTGGACATCAGAACGGATGATTGAGCAGTCGAAATCGCAGCGTGGTCATGTGTTTGCCTGGGATGTTTCAGTACAAATACACCTGCACAGTCAGCAGGAGTGTGACAGTCCTCTGCCCTTTTGGCTCAGCAAGGCTTGGTGTGTCAGGTGTTTGTGTTGATCTTGATAGAGAATGCAATGGCCCGCTTAAAGGAAAGGGTAAAAATGTGCAGTTTGAAAGAATAGGTGAATATTCGTTCTCAGCATCTTAACTCTGGGAGGAGAAGGTAAACATGGTGAGAAGCTGTGATGCTTGAAGTTCTAGATTGCATGAAATATGGTCTATGCAGGATGAACGGAGGTCATTTCAAGCACTGACCCCCCACCTTCCAGGTTGTTCATGATTTCTGTCCATTATGTCCAAATATCCATGTTTCTGCAGTGGGATAGATTAACTTTGCACAGCGCAGGTGAGAAAACTGATAGCTTAACAGCCCTGCTCATCTGTGCAAAGCAACAGTTTTCTTGGAAACCAAGATGAAGCTGTGAAGAAGAGGCCATTGCAAATGTCAGCACCTCCTCTGAGTTTGTTCCCTTCTCTAGTGTAGATACAATCCATGTGCATTTAAAGAACTGAGAGCTCTTCAGCAAATACTGCTGTGCAAGCAGAGCCTCTCTCCACTGCAGAGGAGAGACTTGAGCGAAAGCAAACAGTTGCTAGATTACTTTGTTCCCCACGCAGGGAACAAATGATCTCAGGGTTCTCAGGAATCCCTGGTCAGAGGTAAAGCTCAGGTGGGGATTCAACAAGCACCTGAACTTGCTCCTCTGCTCCCATGCAGGCGGGTCCCAGCTGGAGGTCAAACTGGTGCTGCTTTGGAAGCACAACATGAGGATCGAGTACTTAGCTGTCACTCCCTGGCCCCTGGACCCGTCGAAGCGCAGCACGTGGGTGGAGGTGACGATGGAGGGAAGCTACGACATTTTGCATGACATCAGCTGCACCATGAGGAAGCCCATCACCAGCCTGTACCGCACCACGGTCATCCGGCGCTTCTGGAACACCTTGCAGAGGTGAGCTGTGCTATCCCCTGCAGTTTCCAGTGTCCAGTGTAACCAGTGATTGCTTCCTTGGTGTGCTAAGATGTGGGTTATGCAGTGGCCATCCCAGCCCAAGGTCCAAAAGGAAGGTGTTCTGAGGAAGAGGCGTGACTGGCGACAAGCTTGCTGTCAAGCCAAAGCAAAGACTGGGACTGGTCTGTGACCTAGTTTGTGCCAATGGTTCATGGTGACAGTATTGCTGCTCCCAAATCTGGATCCTGTGTTGCAAACCTTACCTCTGACTGCCATCCCATGGAGGTCATGAGTTCTTACAGCACACCCTTTTAGAGCTGTGCTTTGTGGACACACTGGGAGCAGCAAACATCTCTAGGGCTGAAGGGCCGCTATATTACAACCATTTGTGACCAGAATGACTATTACTCCCTACTATTCGGCAGATTCCTTTTCTAGCACTTAATTTCCAGCTCTGGTCATTGTTCTTATATGTTAGGCTGTTCCACTGGAACCCCTTTAACATGTTCATGGCACTGAATCCCAGCACTGCCCGAGAAAGCTCTGTTGCTGTAGATGGGCTCCCAGTCACAGGGGGGGCTGTGTGTGCAGGCCCTGGGCTGGCTGGGGCAGCAGTGGGGAGGGCATGGGCTTTTTGGGGCTAACTGCCTCTCCTTTTTCAGCATCAACCAGACAGATCAGATGTTGGTTCACCTGCAGTCCTTTGACACAGTCCCAGAACACTTCACCATTCCCGAGAGCACCAAGAATGGGGTTCCCCTCTTCTACATCCCCCCAGGCTCCACCACTCCGGTATGTTCCCTCTCTCCCCTGTTTAATGTGGGATAGGTTGTCCCACATGCCTGTTCTGTCTTGCACTCAGGCTTCATCTCTTGCCCATCTTGTCCCTCTCAGTAAGCGAGTTCAAGTGTAGGGCAGAGAACATCCCGTGCCATACATTTTTCCCCCAGAGACATCATCCTGCATCTTCATTGCTGCAGCTACACCTCTTAAGCCCAACAACAAGTCTCCCAAGTGTGCTGTGAGAGTGATGGGGAAGCTGACACACTTACTTTTGCCCTGCTTTTTCAGTGGATTCCTCATAGGTGTGGAGTTGCTACTGGCAGTCTTGTGAGCTGGTGATGTAGCTCAGTACTGTCAGAGGAAGATACAGGATGTGCTGAGTAGTTGTTCGATAGGCTCATTGCTCTGAGCACTCATGTGGAAGGTGCAAGAGAGATACTTGTCATCTGCACAGCAGAAACTAAACAAAATATGAGCTAATGGTTTCCACTGCAAGATCCAAATCCATTGAAGCTCACTGAGCAGAAGTGCCAACATGTTATCAGCCCCCTGCTAGCAGTGTCCTTGGCATTGATTGAAAAGGACTAGCAGATACAAAAGCTAGGGGAGCTTTAATTTAAGAGAACTATCCCTTTAATTTTATTGTTTAAGCCCTTGTTTAGGTTTGCCTAATACACTTGACCTATGTAGATTTACGTATCCCACAGTGTATCTGGAGCCTCCCATCTTATGGCTAACCACCACTGTTTCTGTGTCAGCAGAGTTGCTATAGTTGGTGGAATCAGTGTTACCCTACAAACACGTTAGAGTTGCCCAATGCCACCCATTCTGGCACCCTATTTGCATGAGTACTCTCAGATGAGTAATCTCAGTGTTTAATTGCTTTGCTGACACAAGCCATATATCCCCCCCTCAATCAGAAAGCACACCATTACATATGCCATCTTTTTCATGGTTGATTTACTTGATGCTAGGTAGTCAAATTCCTAATTAACTTGACATTTCATGAGCCTGATTTATTTTTGCTTACACTGAACTGCCTGCTTCAGTGTGAACACACTTACTCTGCTCAGAGGAAGTCACCCAGAGCCAGGGACGTGGCCTTTTAGGCCTACACAGCTCAACTGTAGAGAAATCCCTGCTCCCTCTGCGTGGAGCCAGGCTCTTCCTTGCTGAATATTGTCCTGTCACTTTCTCAGGTGCTGTCCCTGCAGCACAGCGGGTCTGACTCGAGCCATTCCCAGTTTGCCTCCTACTGGAAGCCCATCCTTTCCATGGATGCCAACTTCTGGCAGAGGTGGCTGCACATGCATCGCATCGTTGTCCTTCTGGAGCATGACACGTACGTGATGGGCAGGCCTGAGCTCATGTGCGCAGTGTGGGCCAGCCTGGGAAATCAGGTGTCCAGTTCAGCCCAGTTGTGGAGTTGCAGCTGCTTTGTGGCCGAGGGAAAGGGCCTTGCTGTTGGGACTTGGCGGATGGTGAAGGCTCATTTATCTGGGAGGGATGGTGGGGTTGGAAAGTCACGTTGTTTGAGAGTGGGGGCTGTTCTCAGAGGGATAAATTGTTTCTTAAGTCCCTCTTGGGTTTGGATTTCCTGATTGCAGGGGGCGTAGGAACGTCCATTTGGGAGTTTTTGTTTGCTGCTGGAGAACGTCTTTCCCAAAAGCATTGCTTTCCTGATGGGGAGGGGGGTCCTAGTCGCAGAGTTACATGAATAATAGTCATATATTGAATGGAGGCAGATAGAAAGGATACAGCAAGGGATGTGCTGTCTGCAGTCTGGGGATCCCTGTGGCTCAGGGAGTGTAGCTCTCGCCGGTGCACAATTAGGGGAGGTGCTTGTGCATTGGCTGCTGTGGAGATTGAATAAGGCTGTTCTACCAGTCGGAGAGTGAGTTGCAGTGGGTGTAGCAAAGCCTCTGTGGGTTCTGGGGGAAGAAGAGAAACTGTAGCTCTGAGATGACCTTCTTCCCCCCCTCCCGCAGGCCTGTGCCCAAGCACCTGCACACGCCGGGCAACAACGGCCGCTACAGCACCATCCAGTGCCGCATCTCCCACTCGGCGCTCACGTCCCTGCTGCGGGACTGGAGCAGCTTCGTGCTGGTGGAGGGCTATTCCTACGTCAAACTGATGCACAGGTGAGAGGCTCTGAGGAGGTGGCATGTGGCCAGAGCAAAGATCTGGTTGGACCAGTGTGCGGGGATGGGCCTGAAGCAGATGTCTGGAGAGGATAAGGGCTGGACAAGTGGGTGTGAAGTCCCGCGATTTCTGGACTGACGCCGTTGTGTTCCAGGCGCAGCCCAGAGGGAGAGGGAAGCCAGCTGGGGGGGTTTCTGCCTGCTAGAACTGACGCTGTGAAGTTGTGTGGCCTGCCCTTGGTCTGGCATGACAGAGCAGCAAGATCTGTGCTATTTCAGCTCTGTCTTAATCCCTCCTCCCTAGCTCTGAGGATCTCACGCCTTCCTCGTTTTATGTGGTACGGATCATCTCCAAAGCTCCCTGCATGGTTCTCCGGCTGGGGTTCCCCATTGGCACACCTGCACAGGCCAGGAACAAGGTGAGAGCCGGCTGTCTGCTTCGTGGGGTAGGAGCAGAGCACAAGAACTTCTGGATGTGGAAATTGTGGGTATATCACAGGCAACACTGTGGGCAGGTACCCTCCAATAAGTAACTGCTATGTTAAGGCTTAGATGGGTGTGAACCTACTGTAACAGAAAGGGTCGGCTTGGACAAACCTTCTCTGTTAAGTCTGTGGAATATTTAAACCCAAAGACTCAAAGATCAATAGAATAGCTGGTCACATGAATGTTTTTCCCATTGCTTATTTCAACTGTGGGGATCAGAATGACTCAGAGGTTATCTGGTCCACCCTTGTGACCAAAGCACAATCAATAGCATCTATCAAGAACTTGTCTGACTCATCTGTAAAGACCTCTGTGATGGATGTACTACATGTTCCTTGGACAATCTGTTCCAGTAATGGTGAATTGCTTATGTATATTTAACCTGTTAGGTAGGGAGGAGTTAAGACTTTAAATGCCAACAATGCCCCCCTGACATGAGCAGTACAGGGAGAGGAAAAAAAATACCCAGGAAATGTTTTCAGGAGATAAAAGTCTGCTTTTAATAAGCTTTTTGTATCAAAAGAAATGGTCTACCTTAGTCAGATACAGAAGGTGGAGTTATTGTGTGGACTGTTTCTCCAGCACTAAAGGCTGAGACAAGTCTAAGTATTCTTCAGTAAAACATCAGTAGGAGAAAGATGTCCTGCTATTAAACTATGTGAAGTTTTTGTTATAAACAAGAGATTTATCATTAAACCTGTATCTCTTACCTTCATGAAAGAAATCTTTGGTTTGTCTAACTTAAGTGTTAGAGATTAGTCTGAGGAGAAGCTGACAAACATGGGAAGGACCATCTCTCTCTGAGATAATGAACCCAGATAACACTAAATGCTCTGGCGCTCTGGAGGATCTGCCCCTTCATGTCTTTAGGGGATCCAGGTTTTGGGCACTGGTTGCTGGGCCAACATGTGGGCTGGTAATGCCAAATGACAGGTTTTATGAAGGGGTTCCTTCTGACAGGTGTAAGTTACTATCTATGTCATGAAGAAAGTGTGAGATGCAGCTGTGGGCAAGCTCCAGATCATTGCAGGAGGAGGTGTATGTAAATCATAGATTGTATCATACACAATCCTTTTTGGTTGGTTGTTTTTTGTTTTTTGTTTTTTTTTTTTACCTGCCCTAAGACTGGTTATCTACCCAGTGTGGAGGATGGCAGTAGAACTTAGCCTGCATTGTTTGTGCTGAGCAATTCAAGTTTCTAATGCTGAAGGGAAGGAAAGCACCTGGTACAGTCTGACTTCCAGAAAGCTTTTGGTGAGACTTCATATAGGGCACAACTGTAGAAAGAATGAGGTGTCCTGAAACAGGAAGCTGAAAAAGTGCTGCATTCTCAGCACAGCAGAAGCTGTTTGTGGTTTTTCCAATCTTTTTTTTTTTTTTTTCCAGTCAAAGGTTAGGGAACTCATTTGTAGAAAGGTAGCAGATAATGAGCTGGGAAGATGTGCAGGTGGCACAAAGCTATTTCAGCCTCGTGCTTTGGTGGCACCTAAGCAGTATAATGTTGGCTGGAAGCCAGCGTTGGTAACTGCAAAATAATGCACCTTGGATTTGAGAGCTTAAACGCCATCAGTGATCCTGTGATATTAATATGAAACCAAAAGGGGACCCAAGTGGCAGCATAGTGTGGAAAAGAGCTCTGTTCACCATTTGGGAACACTCCTTTCCCTGCAAAAGACATAGTAATGATGGGGAAAGTTACTGAAATAATTAGTGTTGAGGAAGGAGATGAAGAGCTGCTGTTCTTCGTTTGCCTACAGTGGTAATAGAAATTGAAACGAGTTGAACAAATATTGTGAAAAGAAACCTAACCATGGAAATTTCAAAGAAAACACTGGGCTATTGTGAGAATCAGATGCTAGTGTGGGTAGAACCATATTCAGAGCTGCTAAAAGCTAAAAAGAGTAATCAGGAAGTCATTGTGAAAATGTACTGGAAAAAATTAACCTAAAAAATAACCTGAAACCTCTTACCACAGAGGCTTGACACGTGAATGTGATCGTGGGGGAATACATAAGACAGAGCCAGACTGTTCCCACAGCTGATACAGACTAGTTTACATTTACTGTAGGCTGTTGAGGAAGAGAGAAGAATGAGAGTGGGTGCTCGGACTGCTTCTGTGGAGGAGCTGGCATGCAGCGAATTTGTTTTTCATCTGAGTTTTGGAAGGCAATTTCTTCAGCCTTGAAATCGTCTTTGGGTTTTTTTGACCTTTCTTTTGCTTTTAAAAATACTTGTAGTTGTTAAAATAAGGACCAAAAAAACCTTGTGTCATCTTGATCTTGCTGGTGCCTCAGTAGTAAAATGACCTTCAACTCCTGCTCTCCTGTATATTCAAGGAGTGTTCTATTCTTTTTAGTCAGGCTCTTGCTCTGGCTGCTTATTTTGAGTAGCTTATGCCTGCAGACAAAGATGGTCACGTTTACCTTTTGCTTTTGCCATGACAGATAGTGGAGGAGTTACGGGACCGAATCTTGCAGCTGCGCTTTCCCCACAGGGTCCAGAGCAAGGAGGCAACTCCAAAAGCAAAGAGGAAAACGTTTGGCAGTAGTTCTCCCTCCAAGTCTCCGCCTGTGGCTGGGGCCCAGTCAGCCCTCTCGGACAGACCCTGCCTTGTTGTGCTGCACAAACCCTTGGAGAAGCTGCTTATCAGGTAGTGATGGAGATCCAGGCCGTCAGCACAGTCTCCTTGCCCCGGGAAGTGGGAAAAGGGAGGGTCTGTGGATGGTGCTGCCAGTTTTAGGGGGAGAGCACTGTGAAGCTGATGCTTGTTGTGGTGGGTTTGTGTTGTGTGGCTGTGACTTGCAGCAGGGGTTATTGCTGGACTGACTAATTTGTTGCGCCTAATTGAATGTGATGTAGAAGTAAATTTAGTTACTGCTGCCTGAGCAAGATCCTGTGCTGGGCCAGCCATGTTCTGCTGCTGGAGGGCTCTGTCCTGGACCCAGCAAGTGGACTGTGGATCTAGACAGCTCTGGCCCTGAGCAGAAAAAAAAGATGGATTTTTTTCTGTCTCAGCACACCACACTTCTGCCCTCCCCTAGGTATGAGAAGCTGCCTTCTGACTATCGAGCCCCCTTCATTCTCAACCTGGAGCACCCCCCGGTGTCTGGCCCGCTCACTATGGTGGCCAATCGTACTGCCTCGTCCACCCTGGCCTCGCTGTCCCGATACTTCTACCACCAGCGCTGGATCTGGAGTGTCCAGTCAGGGATGGCACCGGCTGTGCCCATCACTGCTGTAGCCCAGCTGCTTTCCACGCTCACAGAGTAAGTTGCACACCTGAACAGGAGTCCTTTCTCCAGCTAGTCCTGGGGATGCAGGCAGAGCAAGGTGGATCTGAGACCTTATTAAAGGGAACAACCCCTTTGCAGAGTGCTTGGTCCTGAACACGGCTTCTAGAGCTACTTGGGTCAATGCTTTACCTGCTCAACCTGCAGTTGAGGAGAACGAAAGTCCTGGAAAACATGCAAAAGGGCAAGAGGGGTTACTGTGCCTGGAATATCCTGTGCAGTGTCTTGTCTTCCCATTCCCTGTGTGTAGCTTCCTGTCTCGGGAAGGAGGGTGAAGGGTACAGTTAATCTTGTGTTTAAGGCTTGTGGGATGGGTGGAAAAGTCCTCCAGGTCTGACTGGCTCTCTGTTGCAAGGGTTCGTCTGTCAGAGGGTTTCCACTTCGCATCCAGCGGGGATGGAATTATCAACATGGTGCTGGAGTTGCCCATACAGGTGAGCATGGGTGCTGCACTGTGGACAGTCCTTCACTGCTGGCTCTGGGGTGGATTCGCCTTCCCGTGACAGGATTTATCATCTGCTTCTAGCACACACCCTTAACGTGTACAGGGAGAAACTAAAGCAGCTTGTGGGTTGGGCATTTTCCTGTCTTCATCTGCAGTTAAAGAGCTGCTCTGCTGGCAGGGGTGTGCTGTGCTGGAGGAATTCTTGAGCCTGGAACAGGCTCCCTCTCTCCGCCACTGCAGGTGGAGCTGGGTGATGGGCCTGTATTGTACTGGGGGGTACTGGGTGGGTTGATCTGTTGCTGCTGGCCAGGCTCATGCAGTGTCTCCCCTCCAGATTGATGGCTCCAGTGAGAGCAGCAGTGACAGGGAGAAGCACACCTGTGTCGTCCAATACATCCTCTTCCCACCCCACTCCACCTCCACCAAAGACAGGTGAGGCTGTTGTTCTGCTCCCAGAGAGGGTTGGCAGTGGAGTCACAGCTCCAGACTTGCCTTTATCTGGTGCAGATGACTAGTTGTCATGGATTGATCAGCAGTTAGCTGGAGCTTTGCCTGCAAACCTGCAGTGGGCTGCTGGCCCTGTGCCATCTCACAGGACTTGCCTTTTTTTCTTTCCTGCAGCTTTTCCACAGATGATGACAATGATACAGAGGTAGAGGCCATTGAGGTGGACACAGAACTGAACCTGGTCACTGAGTGCTGGGTAGAGCCACAGAGTGGCCATGTCCACAGCACTGCTGAGAACTGGAAGCACCTCCATGGCTTGCCCTACCAGAAAATACCTAAAGCGGTGAGTCCCTGAAAGGGGAGGGGCATGGGCTCTTCTGTGGAGGGAGAAGGGTTTATTGTGAGTGCACCACAATACTGCAGGTGAATATTGAGGGCCAGAAGAGATGGGAGTGCTGCTCACAGAAGAGCTTGACGTTTCTAGAAGAGGAACGAGCCACTGGATGTAATAAGTTTCTGTATTGCAAGGCAGTGGATGCAATGCTGGTTTTGGGACAGCTGGAAAAACACAAATTATTTTGTGACGAGGGGAGCAAGCTGGACCAGAGCAGTGACTGCAGGCAGTCCTGCTAACACTCCTCCTGAGCAAGGTGAAAACAGGCTAAAGAATTGGTGGAAAAGGAGGGAGCAGATGAGTGAGAATAGGGCAAGTCAGGGGACAGGATTATGGGTGTTTCCTCTCCTTGCTTTTTTAGACTGTTTTCTCCTGCATTTGGGGGTAATAATTCTGCTTGCATACAGCTGAGCCTTGACTGCTTGTTGCAGCTCTATCCCCGGGACCTTGCGTGCATTGCCACCATGCTGACCTTCGAGTACATCAGCCAGTTGTGCCAGAACAAGGAGTGGGTCTGCCCTCCTTCAGACACCAAAGCTGCTGAAGGTGAGTCCAGCATCTACGTCCTAGCAAGTTTGATGGAGCAAAGATTGCTAGGCCCTGAGTGTCTCAGAGGTTTCTGGAAGATGGAACAGATATTTTGACAATTTTTTAGGCTGTGATGGTAGTGGGTCACTTTGCACTTGTGCTAACCTACCAGAGAAGTGGCTTCATCCTGGAAAGGCCAAAGAAGCATTGAGGCTTTCTGCCTATGCTGGAGAGGTGATGAGGTGACCCTGCTTGAGCAGAGCTTGGCCCAGATGACCTTCCCTGGGAGACAGGGATATGTTGTGCCCACAGGCATGTTACATTCCCACTTCTTGTTGCAGATCCAGACATGGGGCCTGGTTTTCGAGTGCATGAGATCCCTTTCCAGTTCAACCTCATGAAGCTGTTGCCAAGGTGCCAGCAGGTTGAAATGTTCTTCCTAATGCTGACAAAAGGTAGGTGCCTCTTCACCTGCTGCCTCCCCTTGTCCTCCCTGTGTGGCTATGGGCACCCTGCTCCATGTGCTTGTCTCCCTGGGCGGTAGCTGGGAGCACTGCTGTGGCTCTTTCAGCAGCTCTTTCAGTGCTGTTCTTCCTGACTCTGCGGCCCCAGGGCTGCCCAGCTGTATTGCTGTATTTCTTGGGATGATAATTTGGAGGAGTTGCTTTTGAAAACATCAAACCTCGACAGTTGCTCTGTGGTGGTAGTTTCTTGTCTGTACCCCCAGCATCTCCAGAATATTTATAGTAGCGGGGTGAGTCAGTGCAGGGTAACTAATGATGCTGAAACCCCAGGGCCTCCTCAACACCCTCCAAGTCCGTCTTGCAGAGGTGCTGAGGGGGATTCCTGGCTGTATAGAAGTGTTGCTTTGCAAAGGACTGTCTCCCGGGGTCCTGGGCAGGTGGTGCCTGTGGAGATGCTGTCTCTGAAGCTGCCGTGGTTCTGTTTTGGAGCAGAGAACGAGGAGGTGACCAAGGACTCTTCGTTTGTGCCCAATGAAATGCTACTAAACCTCTTCCATGGCTGCCTGCAGCATGACCTCAGTGACCGGGAGATCCCCATGGCTGATGCTGATCACGTGGCTTTCATGGAGCAGGTTCTGCAACGGGATCGTGATGGCCATCAACCCCCCTTCACGCTCCCTGTGATCAGAGGTGAGGACCAGGAGTGTGACACCAGGAGCTCTGAGGTGTTTCAGGAGCCTTGCTTTCAAATCTCATCCTCGGGGGGTGTTTCTCAGATTAGTTTCTCTGTGCTTGATTTCAGAAGAAACCCTGAAAGCTTCTGGGACCCTGGAGCAGCAGGATGCTTCTGCATCCTATCATCTTGTTGGCAGCAATGGCACCAGGGATATGACTGGCTCCACAAGTACTCTGCAGGTACTGCTGTGCTGCTGTCCTGCTCCTGAGCCCCCTCAGAATGCGAGGCAGCAGCTGTTCAAGAGTAGGAGAGTTAAAAGGGCTGAGAAAGATGGGAAGGTGGGTGTTTTTCCCCACATTTGGCAGCAGTTTAAGCTGTAGCCTGTGGCTGAAGTCAAGCAGGAATCTGGAAGGTGTGTGGATAGTTGCACTCACCATGGGCCTAGCCTGTTACAGCTGTGCCTGGTACTGATGCTGTGCACACATTGCTCAGAAACTGGGGGCAGTCACTGCCTGGAGGTCAGAACCAGCCCCAGCAAGGCTGGCTGAGATACCCTAAGTGTTGTGCTGTTCTTCCTGGAGCCAGGCTGCTTCTGGAATGTGCAGGGGTGACCAGGGTGATTTCAGCATTGTGCCAACCAGCACTCATGGAAGAGCTTGCTCTGTGGGGTTGCCGTGTGCTGAGTTTATCCAACTTCTGCTCTTTCCTCAGAGCCTTGGCAACACCGAGCTGCCTGAGGATGACGTGACACTGAGTGACACGACGGGGCCCTTTCCCCCTCAGTGGCGATGTTACGCCAAGCTGGTCAACCCACAGCATGTGTTCCTGACCTTCCTGCCAGCCACCTTCTCAGGTGAGACAGCCTCTTGTGGGGAGCAAGAGGAGTCAGCAGTGCCAAGCACCTCCTCAGGAAAACAGCAAAACCAGGATCAGCTCTTGTAGGATGGAGAGAGAACTGAACAAGGATGTTCATACCCAGTCTTTTCGCACTGTATGGCCAGGAATAGAATTAGTACCAAGTGCTGGATGTCCTGCTCTTCTCCCCTTGGACATGGTGCTGCCCATGAAGGGTTTTCGGGTGGGGGATGTGGTGTTGAGTTGTTTGTTTGACTTTGCTGTCTTGGGAATGTAGGTTGAGGGATTAAGCTGTTCTCACTGGACAGAGGGTGATTTTATTTTGTTTTCTTCCAGATGTGCAGAAGCTGATGGCTTGTGGGTTGGACAAACCTCCAAAAGATGAGAGTCAGTCTGGAGAGGATACCCTGGGACCTGTCTGTGCAGAGCGAGTCAGGGCTGAAGAAGGGGATGCTGCAGTGCCATTACCTACCCTCAGCATAACACCAGCCCATGGTACCAACAGCACCTTGCTAAACTATTAGTAGCCTTGCTGTTCTTGAGCATGCTGTTGAGCAGATAGAGGTAGGAGGGCTCTATCAGCTCTTGCCTGTCCTGTCAACTCCTGCCTGGCAGTCAGCAGAGTCAGCACAAGGGGCAGAGTGATGTTTATAGGGGGATGAAGGAGTGTAATGTGAGTTGAGTGCCTAAGGCCCAAGGTTGATTTCCAGTGGGCAAGGAGATTGCAGGTAGATAGAAGCTACTAGGAATGGCAGGACTGGGGTTTGAGTGGTAAGAAGTTTGGAAGACCAATACCTTCCTGTAGGTGCTTCTGTGAGGGCTGTGACGCCTCAGACCAGGAACAACGAACCCTTCAAATGCCTTTATCTGAGAGGACTGTTTCTTTTGCAGAAGGGAACCGTGAGCCTGGAGAGCAGAGTGGCCCCTCACGGAGAGATGTGCACATCTCCTTCTGTCGCCAGAACTCGCAGTCTGAGCTGGGCGAGTGCCGTCGATTTCGCTGCCCCATTTACATCTACAGCTGCTCTTTGGAGCTCTTACGGGAGCAGCTTGTCAGCCCCCGGGCACACCGTCCTCCTCGGGACATCTTTTTCAGGTAATACCAACTATACTTGGTTCCTGGACGAGAAACAGAGGGGTTTCCTTGCCAAGAGTCTGGCTCTAGCCCTGCCTTGTTCTCATGGCTTGGCCTCTCTGCCTTGTAGCAGCCACTACCTGTGTGTGCCCTCGGGCCCTGCTTTACCGGTGTTAGAGCTATTTGTAGTCTAAAACGTGCTCACTTGCCACTAAAGGCTATGGTTTTGTCTTTTCCAGGTCCCAGTCTCTGGAACGTCCTCCAGCTGCTGCTTGGCTGGACCACAAGCACAAGGAGCTGGTGAGTTACTGCACGCTGCTGCAGGAGCACTCCCACCAGTGCTATGTGAAAGGTGAGCAGTGGTGCGGTGGCACCTGAGGCAGGCCTGGGTTGGGGCTGGACCCTGCGTCTTTTAGGGAAACAATGTCTCATTTTCCTTGTGATCTTACACCGAGCAAAGCGAGGAGGTGTGGGACCAATGTCCCACCAGGAGGGATTTAAAGATGCCTCTGTGCGTTCCCTTTGGGCCTTGCAGAGGCTGTTCCCAAACCTGTGGAGTGCTTTCCTCTCACCTTCAGGGTGACAGATCCCCTGGGCACTCTGGCATCACCTAAGCCCAGACTAAAATGTAGCATCAGGTGCCCTGGCTGACTCCTGTCTCCCAGCACCAGCACTGACTCCACGCTGTGCTGGGGACTTGGTGAAGATCCGTATGTGGCTGTTGCCTGACTGCCATTGCCTCACGTCAAGCACTCTGTCTGATCTGTAGGGCTGTTCAAGAGCCTTCAGCAGTCCCACAGCATCAGCTCCCAGGACCTGCTCACTGCCATGGACTACTGTGAGGAGCTGCTCCAAGAGATTGACATCACCAACTTCCTGCTGACGGTGTGCAGCCACGTCCGCTCCTTCCGAGAGAGCCACCAGCATTTCCACACGCACTCCAAGGCAGCCAGCTTCCAAGTGGGCAGCGTAGAGCAGGAAGAGGAACAGAGCTCCAGGGAACGAGGGGTCTTGGTTTCTGAGTCAAGGTAAGGGCACACTCCTGTCATTAGCATTGGGCGAGGACAGATCTTTCTTCAAGCATCTTTTAGTGCCTGCTAGAAGGAATGCTGTAGGGCAGAGTCTAACAAAGCCACATGGAAGAGCAGATATTTCCAGTGAGATACCCACCTGGGATGGTGTCCACTAGGACTTCCTATCTCTTATAATCTCTGGTGACATCCATCCTTTCGCTTTCTCTTATAGTCCTGGCTCATTACTGTCCCATCTGGCCTGAGCTGGAGGGCAGTTTGTCTGCAAGTAAGTCTTAGACTTGTTTCTGGAGAAATTTCCTGCTGCTTGACTCGTTTGAGTTTCATGTTGATTCTGGTGAAAATGACAGCTTTGTTATCTTTTCCTAATGAATAGTGTCACTTTTTTTAATTAAAAAAATGCACAAGAGAAATACCGAGGCAGAATTGAAATATGCTTGATGATAAACTTCTGCCTTTCTATTCCTTAGGGTATTTATGAGGTATGTATCACCTTTGGAAACTTAAGGAGGGGAAAAAAGTGCTGTGTCTTAGTGTCTCTCAAAGAAACACTTTGACCCTTTGTCCTCTGCACAGCTCCTTTATGTGCATTCACTAGCATTTGTTAGGAATCCCCAATCCTATTTCTTCTTATACTGTACATGGTTTTGAAGAAGATGCAGTGTTTGAAAAGCCAGATGACTTCTTCAAGCGCTGCTTTGCCTGAGAAAAACTGTGGGAACTTTTTTTTTTGTGTGTGTGTGTGTAAGATACTGCGAATCACCTGTCCCGACGCAGGCCATATAAACTTTACTGAAGGATGTAGAGCTTGTGATGTGTTGCACCCAAATCTGCCTTCTTTACCACTAAATTTGGGTGCCTGGTTGGGTGGCAGGTTTCCTGTGGCTGTGGGGTTGGGTGGTAAGTCACATCATGTTAACACGGATGAGGTTTGGGTATCTGTGAGGCGGATGCTTGCAGGAGAGAGAACACGCACAACAAGTCTGGTTTCTCACTTTGCTTGTCTGACCTGTCCACGATCCTGTCAGTGTGGAAATGGAGGACTACAGTGAGCAGGACTCCCATAACGTTGCAAGCCCCACGGAGGAACCAAAGAGCAGTGTGGGCACCGGCTGCTGTTCAGAGTTTCCCCTCTCGCTGCTGGAAATTGGACAGCCCTGCCAGGCACACCCGGACTTGCACAAAATTATCCAGGTGGGGAATGTGCAAGCTTGACCTGGCTCCAGCAGGAGGGTAGAGCAGGATGTCTGCTTCACACTTGGGATTTCTCTTTTAGGAAAAATTCCTGGAAATTGGAAGCTTACATTTCAAGCCGGTGCCATCAAATCCTCACTATTTCTTCTATTGCCCACCGTCAGCCAAGAAAGAGGTAGGCATGGTGCTGCCCTGGCAGGTACCTAGTCCTTGTGGAGTAGCTTTGCTTGGTGTCAGATCTGGATTTGAGGCTGGCAGACCCATGGGTAGACTTAGTCTGTGTGGGGTGCCCATCAACAACCCGCTTCACTGCCTGGCGTGGTTCTCCTATCTACCCTTTCTCTCTGTCTCAGGAAGAGGCTTCTCGGGATCAGGCAGACAGGAAAGGCAGTGAGGACATGGAAGGATCAGAAGCAGAACTGGCAGCTGAAGAAGGTAAAATTTGCTCGCTCTGCCTTGGAGAAGAAAATGTCTGTAGTCTTGCTATCATGGTGCCTTTCAGAGCTAGGCTGTGTCTGCTGGGCTCTTGGAGATGTGGACCTGGTTTGCTAACAGGGAACCTGTATCAACAGGAACTGTGTCTGGATGCTGCATTGCCACAGAGAGTGACCCAGAGCTGGAGGTGGAGTACCGTGAGAAGCTGGAGCACGAGTTCCCGGACACAGATTCCCTCTCGGACTCCAACACGGTGAACCAGGATGACGACTCCTTCAGCGTGCTGGGAGGGGACTCACTCAACGAGCAGGAGTTCCTGGAGCAGGAGATGCCCCCTCTCTTTGTGCACCTTACCTGCTCAGTGAAGCTGCGTAGCCAGCACAGCTCCATGCCCGTGCAGTCCCTGCCAACTTGTCTAGGTAAGAGCAGTCCTTGCTGTGAGGTTAAATGGCATCAGGGCTTCTTTCATGTTCCTGCTGGGTGAGCAGCCCCTGGAACAAACATGCTGTGCCCCAATCAGCAGTCACTCTGAACCAGCCCTCCCTGTACAGAGCCCCCAAGGTCTGCCAGGGTCAGACAAGGGCTTTTCCACCAGGTCTCACACTTGCTGTGTGGGATTGGTGTGTGGGATTGGGAGGGTTGAAAGGATCATGGAGGGTGGTGGCCTTGTTGAGCCTGTCCACGTGTGGGGGGGGTCAGCTGCCTCTTGCAGTCTCTGTACTTGCCACCAGGCTGTGTATGTGTGTAAGAAGAGGTGCTTGTTGCTTGAGTCCCTTGGTCTGTGATCTCTCCTCAGGAGAAGTTCTGGGCTGCCTGGAAAGCTGCCAGGGCTTGAACACCATTGATTTGGGTGACCTCTGTGTGACCCTGGACATCTTTGTGCTGACACTGCCCCTGGAGATAGAAGTTGTGAACACAGACATTCTCCACAACAGGTAGGTGGAAAGAGGCCCAGTCACTCACCCGCCCTTCCCAGAAAACCATTCTTGGCTCATTTCCACGTGCTGAGACTCACGATTCTCCTCACAGAGCCTGCCACAGAGCCTTAAGAAAACGAAACTTTCTTCGAGATAGGCTTGCCTTCTATAGAGATCCCTTTTCCCTTCTCTGGAGCCAGTTTATCTAGTTCTGTGTCTCTTTATCCTCTCTGGCTCAAAAGCTGGTGCTCAGCCTGCTCTCTCTCCTGTGACAGATGCACCTCGGAGAGCAGCGTGTCCTTCACGCGCTCCCCAGGGCAGCCGTCCTCTTTCCGCTCAGATGAGGATATCATGCACAACTTGGAACGGCTCCCTTCCACGGGAGATGAGAGGTATGGCACTGCAGGTGTGCTGAGCCCCTCACACAAGGTTCCCTTTGCTGCCTGTGGTGGCTGCCTGAATGAGAGTGACTGGATGATTCTTGGTCTCCTCTCTCCTAGGCACCCCGCCCTTTCCAACCTCCCTGGAGTGCACAGACAAGCTATTGAAGCCACTATGAATGAGGTGAGCCAGACTTGCCTCCTTCTTGCTTCCAGCTGGAGCAGTGTGGCCGCAGCACTCAGCTGTTATTCCACGCTTCCTAGCCTGCTCCAAGTTGCAGCCTGTCAGGAGAACTCATTATTAGGTCTTACTGGTGTCACACAGGCTGTTAGCCTTGTGCACCCCAAAAGTGTGGGATTACCCTGACGAAACTCTCACTGCAGTTGGGGTGGGACAGGCAGAGCTCTCTTCTAAATGCCTTTTCTTAGGCAGGAGATGAGGGATTTGGGGGATGAGAGAGGCTGCCTTCATCCTGTTGGGGCTTGTATGAGACTTGGGGCTGGCAGCCTTGCAAATGCAGGTCACCTAGGTCTTCCTCTGCGTCCTTGCCCTGCTCAGATTCGCTGGCTCCTGGACGATGAGATCGTGTCAGCGCTGCGGCACTCGCAGGTCATCAGCACCTCCATCCTGCACCGGGTGGCCACCCACATCTACAACTCCAAGGGCCGGCCCAGCTGCCACAGCGAGGTGGTGCTGCTCCAGTTTGTCTTCGGGCCTGAGCACTCCCTGGAGAAGTTCAAGGAGGTAAGGAGAAAGCCCTGAGGCAGCGTCATTAACGCTTTGCTGGCAGGATGCTTATTCTTCCCCGTGTTGCAGGAGTTCAGGAGAATGGCTCTGCCAGGCTACATGCTCAACGCAGAGGGCAACGACTACCACTACATCTCCATCAGCCGCCTGCACTCCAGGCGGGCAGCTCCAGACCCTCCAGGGTCACCCTGCTTGCAGCAGCCAGCCGAAGGACAGCCCAGGACAGCCCTGGGCCAGGCAGGCCAGGAGGGGAGCAGCGAAACGGAGGCAGAGGGCTCTGAGCTGTCACACCACACAGGCTGCGTCCTCCCAGAAGAAGCCCAGGGTCTCTGGGAGTGGCCAGAGAGTGAGACACGCACTGTGCCAGACACAGGAAACCCTGCAGGTGGAGGCAGCCACACGCAGGGTGAGGTGAGAAGCGCTGGGTGGTCTGTAGGTGGGAAGGTGTGGGACACTGGTAACAGGAGGTAGAAGGATGCAGGAGGATGATGGGACTTTTTTCAGTGCCTGTTTTTCTGGTCATTTTATGCAGGTTCCAGGAGACATGCTGAGACTTGAACAAAGCAGAGCACCAGGCCATGACTCCCTGGAAGAGGCACCTCCAGAGACAACCGTACAGTCGTTGCCATCCTCATCCTCCGAGAAGGGCAACAGTGAGAAATCACCATTGGTGACACCATCTGCAGCAAGCCTGACTGACTCTGTGACACAGGGCAGGGAAGGTAGGAGCTGCAAACGTGGACAGCATGTACCTCAGCCTTAAAAACTTTTAAGAGACGAGCCTATTTCTGGCTATGGCATACGTAATGTGACTGCTACTCCTGTTCCAGTCCCTAAAGTCCCAGAATTGGTACCCAGGACCACTGGTCTCTTCCTTGCCAGGATGCTGGCAATTCACTGCTTAACAGTACCTGGGTACAAGGCTGTGCTGCTGCACTGATATCCCTAATGACATGCAGTTCCTGGTGACTTCAGTAATGGCTGTGAGAGCCCCACTCCCCAGCACTGCCTCCCCATGGCTGTCACTGCCTGATTTTCCTGTGGTGTGATGTTTCTTCAGCACGTGGGGCGTGTGAAGGGGCTTAGCAAGTACTTCCATGATCAAACCCCCATTCCCTTTGCAGGCTCCGGCAAGCAGCGTCCCAGCCGCGTGCAGAGCCTCGTGTCGAGCCAGGGCAGCATGGACTCCGACCACCTGGGTGAGTCTGCTGGGCCAGGGGGGACCAGCAGTGTGCAGCCAGGTGCTGGCAGCGGCACGGTGGTGCAGGGGGACTGTGTGCCTGGGCTGGGGTGAGCCCCGAGGGCAGGCCTTGTGAGTGGCTGTGGTGCCCAGGGAGGAGGCTGGCCTGGGGCTGAAGTGAGGATACATTGCAGGTTACGACGGGGGAAGCAGTGACTCAGAGTATGAGGAAGCGTTAATGAGCGACCAGGAGCCCAGGTGTCCCCTCATGCCGGATTTCTGGCTCATCATAAAAATCCATCAGGACCGAGTGGAGGTCTATTACCACACACGGTAAGGAGGGTCCCTTCTCTGCCACTGCCTCTCTGTACCGTGACCTTGTTGCCACTCAGTCATCTCTGGACAGGATCTCCTCCCAGCCCAGTGGGAGTGAGAAGATGCAGGACTAGACTCTGTAAAGGGAAAACTGCTCTTCTTTCCCACTGTGTTCCTGCTCCCACCACACAGGGACAGGCACTGTCCAGGTGCCCTGCTAACCCCAGTTCTCCCGTTCTTCATAAAGCAGCCTGAGTGTGGAGAAGGCAGCATCAGCAGAGACAGAAGAGGAGCAACCAGGGGAGTGCCAGAGTCTCAACCAGGTGGTGGTGAAGAAGATCAGTGAAATCTGCAGGGTTGTCAATCAGGTAACAAATCTGCAGAGGGCGCAGACAGAGCTGCCAGTCATGAGATGGCTTAGATGAGGAGGGACCTCTGGAAATTGTCTGGTCTGGGCCCAACTCTGAGGACTTCCTGGGGAACCAGTTCAGGTTGGGAGTCAAAGGAAAAGGGACTCAGTCTGACCCTAAGCCCTTCTTGCTGCCTTCTGTGGCTGTGCACACAACAGAACCGATCTTTCCTCATCCTTTGCAGCGCTTGCTGCTGCAGGACCTGCATGACAGCCACATATGCAACTCATTACTGGTGGCAGAAAGTGAGGAGGACATCTGGAAGAGTGAAACGCCCTATACTTCGTACAGGCAGCGCGTCATGCCCACAGATGGTATGAATATTCCCTTGGCCATGTCTCAGTGGGTGCCTAAGAAGATGTCAACTTCCATGCTATGTCCTGTGTTCTTTATAGATTACTCTGTGGAGGAGAGCTACCAGCCCCGGGACTACCTGGCTGCCACCATGCAGTTCATGCCAGGGCACTTTGCTTGTGAGGTGGTGTGGAGCACACTCATCCACGTGCATTCCCGCCTCAAGATGGGCCCCAACATGGGGGTCTCGCGAGGTACGTGCAGCCCACGTTCCCCCCTCGGTTTGCATGTCAAGAGTCTGGCTTCTGGCTGGATTGGTACAGCAGAGGAGGGTACGTGGGATAGCTAATGTCCCACGTTGCCCACAGCTATCCAGGCGCTTCGCTCGGTGCTCAACGCCTTCTCTGTGGTCAACAGGAAGAATATGTTTGTCTACCAGGAACGTGCCACTAAATCTGTTTTCTACCTCCGGTAAGAAGCCAGCGAGTTACTTGTTGGCCTGACCCTGTCCTGCTTATGTGTGTTACAGCAGACTGAGAGCTCCTTGGGGCAGAAAGTGTCTGCCCAGCCTCATGGACCACGCCGTGACCCAAGCAGCAAATATCTGATTTCTGATGAGTCAGAGTCATATCAAGCCAGGCCCTTCTTGCTCTCCCTGCCCTAAGTCGTTACACTGAAGGGAAAAGGATGGGTTTTTTTGAGGGAGCCAGAGAGCAGTTTTGCCACTCCATGTCCTATGAACTAGCCCCCAGAAAGTGCACAGGGGAGAGCAAGGAAGACGTGGTTCTTCTGTACACGTACGATGCTGTCATCCTTGGGAATGGAGGCTGACATGCCCTTCTCCTGTGTTCAGGCTGACTGAAACCACCTACAGTGGGAAGGTGTGGGAAGCAGAGAGCAGCCTTAGTCCAGCATCTCGCTCGCTGGCACTGACACGCAGCCAGGAGCCCATTTACACTGAGGATCTAATGGTGAGTCTGCTGCTCTCTGGCAGTGCCTCTGGGTGCTCATGGTCACGGGAGGGGAGGGAACTCGGTAGCTCCAGGAACCCAGATTATATGTAGGATAAAACATTGTAGACTTGTGGAGTGGGGTAACAGTGGGTGGCTTCTGCCTGACCCTGCTGGCAGGCTGGAACAGTTATGGATCTAGAATTCACATGGAAACTGGTTTTGCTTCTCCAGGGTTCTCGTTCCTCTCTGGACACAGCCTCGTGCCGTAGTGTGGACTCTGCCCGCCCTGTGGGACAGATAGACAGGCACATCGAGCTGATGGTCCATGGTGTTGCCCCAGCAGGTATGTGTAATAGAACCTGGCAGCAGATGGACTGTGCTGATGTAAAAAAGCAGAGGAATGGAGCTCTGCTTCCTGTCCTCTTTGCTTGAAGAAGAGAGGAAGTATCTCTCTCCTGAACAAGCTGCTCTTCCTTAGCCCAGAGCTGCTCTCTGTTCTGCGTGGGTGAAAATGTAATGAAAGGATCCACAGCCCACAATGAAACCTCCTGCAGACTAGGTGGCTTGTGCCAGCTTTCCCTATGCAGGAGTGCACTTGTCTTTGCTTACTGCACCACCAGTCTTGAACCCGTAGAAAAAGGCGTCTGAAGAAAGTGATGGTGGGGAAAGTCGTGGTCCCAGTGGGAAGTGAGGGTGGCACATCCTGAATAGGCAGGGAGGGGTGGCTCTGGCCATTCTTACTGGATGGGGTGAAAAAGCTGCTTGTATCTCTGCTTACTTGCCAGGGCCCGAGATCACAGACGAGCTGGTGAAGGTGCTGCGCAGGCGCCTGGATGAGGCCACCCTGGATATCATCACCGTGATGCTGGTGCGGAACTGCAAGCTGACCCCAGCAGATGTGGAGGTACCTTCACTGCTTACCTGCTCTGTTCGTCCCAGAGACCAGAACACATTCCTACATTTTGACCTGTCCCAGCCCCAAGGAAGACCAGGACAATTTGCTGCGTCCTGTTCCCTGCTGCAGTGCTTGGTCAGGCCGGTGTTCACTGAGATTTATACTGTGTGAGTGCCAGCCCAGGTGGGAGATCCCCTCTGCTGGGTTTGCAGCATGGCTGGGCTTCCCTGTGAGTACTTCTAGAATGTCTGCCCACATCTTAGTGCTGACCTGTGCAGGGCCAGGAGCTGGACTTCGATGATCCCTGTGCGTCCCGTCCAGCTCAGGATATTCTGTGTTCTGTCTCAGGGCGCTGTGTGTGGGTTCTGCCCACCACACTCTCCCTTTGCAGAGCCAGCTGGCGTAGTTTGTATCGGTATTAGAGTCCCAGGGCATCCTGCTGGTCCCAGCTGAGTTTGAAAACCTTGTGTGTGCAGTTTATCCAGCCCCCCGGGACGCCACCCACAGAGGTCCTGCAGTTCACGCTGCCGCCCTCGGCCCTGCCCTGGCTGCACGCCGTGGCCTATTACCTGCGCCAGAACCTGCTCATCTTCCTGCACACCCCCAAGTACACGGACAGCAACGTGGAGCACCACTTCAAGGTGAGGAGGGCTGGCAGTTGGGACAGCAGTCTGACTAGCCTCTACCTTTTGCCGGGGGTGGTGGTTTTTTTTTTTTTTTTTGGCAGCCCAGACACCATGTTCCCAGCTCTGCCATGTCGGGTTCTCCCTAACCCTGCCCTAAATCTTGAAGCCTGTGGGAGTTTTACAGGACTGAGCACATCCTAATTGGCCTGGACAGGCCTTGCTTTCGTACAAGCGATCACTTCCTGTGCAAAAAGCAGCAACCACAAAGCTCATGCTCACCAGTCATCTCCCAGGAACGTGGGAGAAGATCCCTTTCAAAGCTGAACCTGGCTGCTCATGGTTCTCTCAGATCTAAGGACTGAAACATCAGGATTAATAAAAATTTGAGAGCAGGAACCCGCCCCTCAGCGTGACCATAGCAAAGATAGAGGGTGAGGCCAGATATATAGTGCCACATAACTCTGCAGAGAGCTGTAAGGGATTCCTTTGGCCAACCAGTGGCAAAGGCTATGTTTGGCAAATGTTTCGAGTAGGTCTGGATTTGCTTGCTGTGGGTCTGGGGATGAGCTCTGCACATGCATGGGCCTCTGCTTCCAGTTAAGGCAAGCTCTATAATCTCTGTCCGTATTCCTCCTTGTTCTCCTCAGCACTACTTCAACCACAACGGGAGCATCCCTGACCAGGATCTCTATCTGTACAACAAGCCGGGCGGCCAAGGCACTGGTGGAAAAGGTATCGTGCTCAGCTCTTCTGAAACAGGGTATGGGGCTGTGCCCAGGGGAACTGCTTCCCATGCTGGAGAGTTATGAGTGACTGAGGAGGGCCAGTGCTGCGGCTGTGTGTTCCTCTGATGGCTGGAAGGGGGGGTGAGGTGTGCCTGAGGGACTGCACGCCTCTGCGTGCGTGGTGGAACAAACTAAGACCTCCCATAGATCAGCTTGCTAAACTTGACCTGCTGCTGCAGGGAGCAGCTCTAGATTGCAGCAGCTGTGGGGCAAGACACAGTGACACCTCCATGTGGGGCAGAGAGACTCTGTGGGGCTGGAGGGGACAGGGAGCAGGGACAGTTGTTGCAGGAGCCTCGCTGCAAAAGGAAAGCAGGAAGTGTGTAACTGAACGTGGGCAGTGTGGCAATGTCCTTTCTCTTTTCTCTGGAATGCTGGAGGAGGGATTGGATAGGACCCATCCTGCAGCAGGCTGTCATGTCATTTTTCTTTTGTCCAGGCCACATGTCACCTGGCCATTGTGCGTCTTGTGCCCCTCGTGCACTGTTTGAATGTTCTTCTGTTGTGTAGGTACCATGTCGGACCTTGTGCAGCACCTCTTTCCACTCTCCCACTTCCAAGGTAGCACCTGTGGCTCCAAGTTTTACTCTGGGTCCCTCTCCCATGCAGCTCCCTGGCCCCTCTAGTCCCTGCTGTTCTTGTTTTCCTTGTGTTGTGGCTTCAGCTCTGACTCCTCTGTGTGTTTGTGTGGGTGTGTCCATTTAGCTGAGCCTCCTGTTTCTTGCTGGCTGGATAAATGAGCAAACAGAACCTGCTGCCCTGAGGTGGCAGCTCTGCAGTTCCCAGCTGCTTGAGGGTCTGTGTGCTGCCCTGTTAGCTTGCAAGCAGTGACTTCCAGAGTCCTGCATCATTTTTCCCACAGGTTCAAAGAGGCATCTCTTCCCTGAGGAGACATGGTGTTTCATCTGCTGTGGCACCTGAGTGCTGGCTTAGTCAGTCAAGGGGCTTTGAGAGGAAGTGGGAACATCCAGGGTTACAGTGTGAGGTTTGTACCTCACAGCTGCTTCCGTGCTGCTGCTTCCCTGGTGCCCTTGCCATTGAGCTGGGCCATGGGCAGTCAGCTCTTGTTTTCTGCTCTGGTCTGTACCAGAGCTTCTCCTGTGTGGCCCAGGGCTCACAGCGTGTGGGCTGTGGAGCAGGACCCACACTGCTGCTCTGCATCTCTGAACTGTCCTGGTGTGTGTTCACAGGGCTCAGCATAGAGAGGCGCCAGGCAGGGTCTGAATTTTCCTCTGCAGTGACTCCAGGCTGACCAGATGTCAGCCTGCCTTGTCCCCAGTCCTGCTGTTGGAGTGCGTGGGGAAGCACCTCATCTTGCTTGGGCAGTGAGGAGGGGGCTGTGAGTGTAATCTGCAACGAGGTGTCATGTCTCCAGGGACTCGAGGTCCTTCACAGCCTGGAAAGGGCTGCTGAAGAGTATCTGGGCTTCGTACTCTGCCCTTTAAGAAGACAGGGGTGGTGAGCCCCATCCTGGATCAATCTGCATAAAGGCCCTCCTGGTGCAAATGGAGATACTTTCCTCTTGCATATGGGGCTGGGCAACCTGGAAAGCTCCTGCAGGACAAGGCGAAATCTGCTGTGATTCTCTACAGGAGTGAGATTCTTGGAATGATGGGGACACCCTGTGCCAAATGCCGTGCTTTTTACCCTGGCTCCCCACAGGCACAGCCCCCCCTCTGCTTCCCTGGCTGCTTCCCCTCCTGTGGGCCCTGCCTGCCATGTGACACTGTGCAACTCGAGGGGACGTGACCATCCCAGCTGTGGGGTGGCAAGGCTGTAGGCAGGCACTGTAGGGGTGTACTTGGTGCTGGGCTGATGGAGGCTGTCTCGGGCTCTGCCCTGCAGGGATCGCGTGCATCGCGCTGACATTCGTGGATGAGCACGGCAGCCCCACCTTGCTGCCCCACGGGGAGAGGCCTGACCCTCTGAAGCTGCTTTCCTCCTCACCCATCACGGGCCTGCTGCAGGACACTGACTTCGAGAGCCTCACCGCAGTCAGCAGGCACCAGCCAGAGGCTGACACGCTGCCTTCAGGTAGGCAGTGAAACAGGCCATCACCTGCCGACAGCCTGCTGCCTCCGAGGAGGGCTGGTGAAGGCAGGGGTTGCAGAGCCATGCAGGACTACCCTACCCCCACAGAACCCTGCGTGCTGGTGCGCCTGGATATCTGGGAGAAGGGCAACATCAGCCTGCTGCAGCTGTCGGAGAAGCTGCGTGGGGCACTGCGCCACGCGCTCTGCGACGCCGTCATGGAGTTCCTCGTGCTGCCAGCCCCGCTCTGCGTGGAAGCCGCCTGCCCCCTGAGTCCTGCAGACCTGGAGGACCTGAGTTCTGCGGGTGAGAGCCTGGCCAGGATGGCCCCCTTGAGCCTCCAGCCAGCCTTGCTCCTCCTGACTGGCCTGCAGAAGCTTCTCTGTGCTTGGGGAAATCAGGTTGGGCGGGCCGGGAGGGAGGAAGCTGCTCTGCCCTCTGCAGACTCTGCTGTGTGATGTCTTGGGGAAGAAGCATCATGAGTATTAGTGTTGCAAGAGGCATAATCTGCTCCCCAAGATTGAATTCACTTTGCTGGCTGTTACTGAGAGCTCTCTCCCTTCTCTCCAGCCAGGCTCTGGCCAGACACAGTAGAGAACAGGGGGACACCAGCAACTTGACAGTGGGAGGCTCTGTGGAGTCTGATCTGCTTTGTTTCCACAGGAGGCCTAAGGAGGACCATGTCAGAGACCAAGGGCCTGGCGCTGGCCAGTGGTGGGGCTGGCAGGAGCTGTCCTCCACCCTTGCACTTCACTTCTGCCCCTTCGCCCAGCTCTGGAGAGCCGGTGACGCCCACGAGCAAGCTGGGACGCCGCAGCTTCTGGGACATGCTGGTAATGTTGCTGAGGGACCAGTGGGGAACAGGGCCTGTAAGTCTTCAAGGTGTGTCAGACCAGGAGGAATGGGGAGGAGTGATTTGGCTGGGTGTGGGAAGCCAGGCAGGCAGCAGAGGCTTCGAGATCAGGGCGCTGGCTAGGCTGTGTATGTGCACAGCACTGACTTACCCTTTTCGCTCCCAGAGCAAGGCAGAGTCCTCAGAGCTGGGCAGCCCCAAGACTACTGATGACATTGTGCTGGAGAGGCCAGAAGAGGCTCGAACGAGGCGGCGGCACAAGACTGAGAATGTCAAGCAGCACCTGAGCCAGGATCGGGCCACAGCCACGGCTGAACTGGAACAGGCACAGAGGCAAGCACAGCCTGCAGCCTGGGCAGCCAGGATGTTGTTCCCCCATCTCCTGTACATCACTCCACAGCCAAACATCCTGCTGGCTCTACGTGTGTCTCAGCCCTCTGGACCACACTCCTTTTCCCTGTAGTTTCTCCCATACAGAGACTGTTTAGGAGAGCTGCTTTCCACACACGAAGCTTCAGCCCTTTTTGCTGGAGCGTTTCTGGGAGCACAGCTGGTTCTCGCTGCCAGAGATCCCTTCTCTGCACTGTGGGGGCCCTGTGCAACCCCTGACACCCATATGGCTACTGACCAAGAGCAACCCAGCTCAGGGATTGTATCAACACAAAAAGGAGGCTCCTGGGGCTCTGTTCTTGGAGCTGGCAGGGGGCTGGTGCACTTTGTGCCTTCACTGCTGTTGACTGATCTGGTTTAACTGTGCTCCCCTTCCCTCTTCCCAGGCGCCGAACCTGCCAGCTGGAAGAAGGGGATGTGGGTACCATGCACCCGCTCTTCAATCAAACCTGCCAGCAGTGGATGGCATTTATGAACCACCTGGGTATGTGTCTCAGGCCCCAGCTCCTCCAGGTGGGCTGGGAACGGGCCTTTCTGCCCAGAGCTCTCAGGATAAGTCCTCATATGGCACCATCCGTCTTCATCCCTTGCTGATACCTACCTAGTTACACACCCTGTCTGTCCCCAAGCCTCACCAGAGTTCTGTGGGTCTCAAGGCCAGCATCAGCATTAGAAGGCTGTGACAGGAGTCCTTGCACGTGTCATTGCATCTAAACAAACCTGCTAAGGCCTGTGGCTGTGTCTGCCATGCTCCCTGTCCAGGGCTTCCTGGACTTGGCTGCAGCAGCTTTTGGACTCCCAACAACCAGCTGTGGTAGTGATTTAGCTCCCAGAAGAGCCTCTGCAACATGGTCTGGAACTGTGAGGTTCCGTAGGAGACCCTTACTCTTGCAGGGAAGGAGAAAGAGGAAGAGGGATTTGGGTTTGTGTGGCTGCCCTGGTTGCTGCTTTCTGGTTACCTTTCACTTTGGTGTTTGTACATCCTCTCCCACTCCTGCTGGCAAGGTAGAACTCTCCTCTTCCTCTGATGAGGAGTAAGCTAGGGAACAAGGAGTTAGTGTGGGAATAAAGCACTGTGCTCAGAGCATACAGTGAGTTTGGTCAAGGGCCTTCTTTTGGGCCAGAGCCTGAAAGCAGGGGTTATTTCAGCCTCCATCCTCTCCATGTAAGGTTCTTGTTCTCCACCTCTGGCTGCCTCAGGACTGTAGCCTTCACCTCTACTTGTGTGGGCAGGATGTGGCTCTGGGGCAGTTGGACACCCAGTCCTACAGTAGTTTTTCCGTACAGGGTGTCCGTCGGTGCAGCAGTGCTCGCTGGAGATGGTTTCCCGTTTCCTCCTGTCCTCCATCCTAGTGGAAGTGGTGAACCTGGTCACTGCCCTGGCGAGCGACACCACTGTCAAGGTGTTTGAGCAGATCTGGTGAGTTACAGGATTCACAGGCGGCTGTTTGGCACCCCAGTAAACGTTGATCAGCTGTGCCTCTACTGCCATGGCTCTACGTGTCACCCGCCTTTGGGGCTCTTCTTTACAGCTACCATCGAGGCACTGCCTTCCTGCCCTATAAGCCTGGCCAGAGTGCCACCCCTCGCCCTGCCACCATCAGACACTTCATCCTGCTGGGACGCAACTTCCAGCAGTGGCGTTGCAGCACAGAACAGGGTGAGTGCCTGGCCACGGTCCCCAGGACTGTGTGGGGACATTTATGAACAAGGTTCCTCTCCTTGCTGGGACAGACTCTTTGTGCCCAGAGGTGGGCAGTGGTTTTGCCTCCTGAGATCTTATTCTCAAATTTGCTTGTATCAGCTTATTTCAAGATGAACTGAGCAGTACTGTGGCAAAACATCCTGTCGTGCCACTTTAGTGGCACATGGAATGTAAGAGCGGGATGGACTGGTACTGAGGGTCATAACTGTGGGTTCTTGCAGCTCACAAAGGGCTCCAGCGCTTTGAGGCCATGGAATTCAGCTCAGCAGAGAGGGGCTCTGATCCCAGCCTTGTTGGTCGAGACCTGGTGCCCCGGCAAAGGTTCCTCTTCATGGAGATCATCGACAAGAAGGTAGCAATGGTGCCTGTGTGATGTTGCTCCTGAAAGGCTGTTCCCAGCTGGCCCAGGGAAGGAAGAGTGCCTCTCCAGGCAGCCAGCCTTCCCTAGGCAATAGTCCTCCAAAACAGCTTTGCAGGATGTGTCTGTGCCACAGGCAGAGCTGTGGGTTCTCTGCAGCACTCTGGGAAGTGCCAGGGGCAGCAGCCCTCGCTGTCTCTAACTTGAGCTGCTCTTTTGTGGGCTGTAAATGCCTTTTCCCTGCTCACATCTGGGCACTTGTGCTGCCAGTGCAAGTAGCACCACCACTGCTGTGGCTGTTAACAGGGGGCTGTAACTTGAGCTGCTGTCACTCTCCCTGCCCCAGCCTTGTCATCTGAAACTGGCTGCAGCAAGTACCACCCAGAACACCTGGGGCAGCCTGTGCCACCATGCAGGCCCTCTCTGAGCGTGTCCTTTACCCTTCCTTCCCCTCCTTTCTCTCCAGATAACAGTCTACACCTATAACTGGTCCCCAGACCTGGGGGCCAACCTGAACTGCTCCCTGACTCGCCTGCTGCAGTGGCAGAATGCCCGGTCCCACATCGTCCACTGCCTGCTCAGCCAGAAGCTGGGACTCTTCCACCACCACTGCTTCATGGACACGCCGTGGCACGAGGACAGCAAGCAGGTAGGGCACCCCAGCGGGCAGGATGGTCCTTTCTTCTGACGTCAGGAGAGGCCTTGGCAGTCTGGGGATCTGGGGGAGGTTGCAGGTACCTTTGTGCTTTTGTGTGCTGGTTGGCAGGGCATCCCCAGCACTCATATGTCTCACTGTGACCATGTCCAGCCGGGCTGTTGCTGTCTACTCTTGGAGATGGAGGTGGAAAGGGAAGCCAGGTCCTGCTGCTGGCAGCAGTTACTTGTGACTGAATTATTTAGGGTGAAGGAGGCTGGGGAATGGGCTTCCCAGCGCACCATAGGGCCATGCTGGGGCTAGGCCTGCTCTTCTTGGGACAGGCAGTGGAGAAGGCTAACAGAGATGTCTTCAGATAGCCAAAATTGGGTTTACTCTGTTCTTGTGGTTTCTTGCTCCAAGGCTGGCAGTAAGAAGGCTTTCATGGCTGTGTCTGCTTGCTTAGGAGCCAAATCCTTTCCTGAACTCCACTTTGGAGGTGGATGCACTGATCCGGAGCCCATGTCCTCCGCCTAGCAAGGAGCAGGGCCGGCTGAGCAGCTCTGCCCGCAATCTGCCCCCTCTGCACTTCCACCCTGACGTGGTGCCCTTTGACGAAGCTCTGCGGGATGTCACCACCATCAAGCGCATACCCCACGGGCCTGACGTGGGGCCTTTCGATCCAGTGGCTTGGCACGGGGCCCAGTTCCTGGAAATCAAGAGCATGGAGAGGAAAGGTAAAGCCTACCTAATCGTCTCACTTCTGGAAAAGGGGCTCAGAAAGAGCAGGAGTTTTGACAGGGAGTTCTCTGTGGGGATGGGTTATGGCCTGTTTAGGGTGGGAGTGAAGGAGAGTGGCTTGATGCTCTTGTGGCTACTCCATTTCTTCCAGAACTGGAGAAGCAGATGAAGATAGAAAATCTCTTTGTTACCTGGCAGCAGAGGTCGGCGCAGTCCAACATGCCTATCAGTGTGAGTGCAGCCCGGGCAGGGGGTAGCTTGGCCTTCTTATAGCACACTGGGAGCACCAGCTTCCTGGGGGCAAAGGGAGCACTGGCACTCTGAGCAGGGTGTTATGGTCAGGATGGTGCTTGGCAGTGGAGCAGTGGCTCTCTCCTTGAACTTTTGGGGTTGCTGGGCCCTGACACCGCACTTGGGCATGGGACCTCACTGCCCAGCACTGGAAAGGCTGTAAGGCAGCGAGTTCCCCCATTTGATCTGTGTTGGGGCAGCAGTGCAGTGGTGTGGACGACTTGTTCCCAGCCTTGATGAGGGGTGTGTGCTGTAACTGTGCTCCTCTGGTACCGTGCAGCTGGCAGACCTGGAGACCCTGAAGCAATCCTCGCGCCTGGTTCACTACTGTGCCACCCCTCTGCTCTTCGACCCAGCCTTCCGGCAGCAAATCCAGACAGACCAGCTGGGCAAGGTGGAGGGGAAGGTGAGTGTCAGCGAGCACCAGGGGCCTTGGGAGTTGTGCACTGGGACAAGGGGTGGCTTTGCAACCGTTTCCCAAGGCAGGGCTGCTCTGACCTCACCCCTGCGTTACAGGATGAGTTTGTACCCTGTAAGATGGAGACTGAGAAAGTCCTTGGGTCCTCAAAGCCTTTCTCCTGCAGCCACACCAGCACTGTTGGGGAAGCAAAACTTCCCCAATGCATTCAGCAGCCAGACCTGGTAAACCTTTCCTGGACCCAGCAAATAGCTGGAACAGTTGAAAGCAAACCAGCTGAATCCCTAGCAGGTTGCAACCTGACAGACTCTAACCAGTGCAGATCCCACACCGGCTGTTCACGGACTATTTGTGTGTCAGAAGGGAAGAACACGCTGTTGTAATTTATCAAAATGTCAAAAGGATTCTGACAGGGTCTTTAAGCAGAGGTTGCTACAGGAATTGAGCACTCATGAGTGAAAGGGAAAGCATCATCACAGAATGAAAACTTCACTTTGTTTTTGCAACGGAGCAAAATGAAAACGGGTTATTGAATTTGAAGAGCCTGGCAGCAGGGGTTTCAAGGTGGTGTGTTGGGTTCTGTACCTCCAGGTCATTTATTGGTGCATACGAGATGCCTGGTTTTGCAGTGCAGTAGGGCTGTTCAGATAGGTCAGAACAGACAAAGACTGCAAGGAACTCAAGAGGTACCTGAGTAGCCTGTGAAATGAAAGCTATTGTGGGAGCTGGGACCTGGTTCCCAGTAAAACAGAGAAAAAACCCAAAACCAATAAGCAAAAAAAACCAGCAAACCCACAACTGGGGCGAGAAATTTGAACCCTCCTGTATTGTACACTCACTGCAGAGCCTGTACAGAGCAGACATCTCTGTACTGAAGCTCTCTTGTATCTTCTGACTTTGAAGTGGATTTCTTCAATTTGTGAACAGCTGGATACAGCAAACACATTGGTTAGAGTACCTCAGAAAGGAGTGTTAATATTATGAGTAATATTCTAATAAGTTGCTAAAATACTTGTGTAGTAATGTCTTCATCTGGACAGTGTGAGACCAGGCATCTTGTGGCACAGGCACTGAACTGGAGAGACTTGGAGAAGGTCAGAGAGTACCTGGAGAGATGCCAGGTAAAGGGACAGCCCTTGTGGTAGGTGGAATAGATAGACAGAAAGGCAGATAGAAACACATAACAAAGCTGCAGCCTTGAAGTAGAGAGATGAAGAAAGGAAACCTTAGTCTCTCACAGCACAAAGGCATCCAGAGGAGGATTCAAAATGTTTAGAAGGAAACACTATTCCTTTTCAGTGCTACTGAACTCCTAGTAAATCTTGAGAAGTCAGCAGGATTCATTAGGGGATTGGACTCATACCATAGCAATAGGAGCTGAAGCTCTGTTGAGCTTTGCCTGAAGCAGTTGTGAGCCACTAACACTTGGTGAAAGCTGTTCTCTGGGGACAGATGTGAATTTTCCCCTTCTGCCAGGTCCCCTTTTCCTGCAGGCTGTTGCAGTGCTGTTATGTCAGTCCACGGCTGGGTAAATCTTGGTCTTGCGTTTTGGTACATGCAGTGGCAGTGTTTGGGGAAACAGCTGTTAGTGCTGTCTGGCAGAGACAGATCTGCCCTCTGCTCAGCCAGGGCACCTGGTGTCATCTTTTGGGGCCAGTCACAGCAGGCCTCCTTAGGAACTTATTTTCCCTTCCAGAAGCGCCACCGCTCGAACGACTCCACGGCGTCGGGCAGAGACCGCAGCCACAGCTGTGACTCGGCGGAATCCCTGCCCTGCAAGGGGAAGGAGGAGCCTTGGCTGCAGGAGATGTGCAATGCCTTCTTGCAGCAGTACATCCAGTACCTGCAGAGCATGGGCTTCATCCTGGTCCAGGTGCGGCCACCCTCGCCTACCACTCGCAGGTCAGTGATGTTCAGGGAATCCTGTTGTTGGAGAAGAGCCAACACACTGAGCTGTGCCCTGGTTTGATGCAGCAGGAGGTCTTGGCTCCCTGCTCGAGGCTGTCTCTGCTCTCATTTCCAGTAGCACAAGCCGGATCCGAGCTCTGGCAGCCATGGGTGTGGAGGGGAGAGGGTCCTTTTCCTACACGAAGCCAAAAACGGAGGGGAGTCCAAAGGTGAGTGCCATGTGTGTTACAAGGGTTGGAACGAGGATGGAAGTCAGGCTGTGGGGTGGAGCGGTTCTCCTGGTTGACTTTTGAATCAGTTTCATGCAGAAAGGATGTGAGAAAGGGATTGACTTTGCTGTCTAAATCAGTGCAACACCTAGACACCAATCAAATAAAAGCGTTTGGAGCCAGTTTCAAAACTAAAGGGAGTGTTTCTTTGAGCAGCAGATAATGGGCATCATCAAAAGGTTTTATAAACAGCAAGAGCTTACCTGAGTTTGGTGAACATGAGCTTACAAGACAGAATAGGCAAATACCTGGAAGAGGAATCCATTGGAGTGTCTAGGAAGGCAGAAACCACCTGTGCCTCATTTGATCACCCAGGATGATGAGATCACATAGCGTTTACTCACCTTCTCTGATATTTTATTGGCACCTGCCTTTGGCTGATGTTGGTGCAGGACTGTGGATAACACCTTGCAGTTAAAATGAGGAGAGAGCAGTCTGCTGGGGCAACTTAAGAGTGGATGAATTTGCTGGCAGCTAAACTCTGAGTCCAGACTTGGTGTCTGTGATTGCTGTGTCAGGCAGATGGGACGGTCTGGGGAGACCTCAGCAGGGAGTGAGGTTCTGTGGACAGTGTCATTCCTTGGCTATCAGAGTCCTCAGACTGTAGAGACTATAGACACATCCTGTCCTGAGCAAGTAGGAGGTGATGGGGGGCAGTGTGCTTGGTGTGCCCTCTCAAAGGCTGTTTTATTAGGTTTGTTAGGATTTTTATCACTGTCAGCTCTGGCATGTTTGCTCTCCTCCCTCCAGTGAGATTGCTCAGTTGATGAGGTTCCTCTATTTCCCCCTCTGCCACGGGGGCTTGTGGCAGCCTCACACCCTGGTGTGCCAGAGAGCCTCTTCAGCTTTGTCTTTCTTTTCACAGAGCACAAGCCCTGCTGTTGCCACCTACCATCTACAGAGAGCTCTTCCGGGTGGGATTGTGCTCATGGAGTTGGCCTTCCAGGTAGGAAAGAACAAGAAACAAAGTAGGTTCTCTGGGGTTTCAGGGACAGTCTTCAGAGGCGACAGAGGGAGTGACGAGGAGTGCAGCAGGGACACACAATTTCTTGTCCTGCTTCTTCTATGGTCCTGCAGGACCGTGGATCAGCTGAGGATGATTCTGCAGGGCTCAGAGCAGTAAAAGTTGCCTGGAGGAGGGATAAGGAAGGGCTCATCACTCAGTTAGGGTGCTCTGTGCTCAGCCACGTGTTGTCTGCTCTGGCTTCGTTCAGACAGGAGGGGAGGACAGAACATGGGGTGAGAGCGTCCAGGACCCAGCCCAGAGGGTGAAGCCTGGGGACTGTGCTCCTTCCCTGGAGAATTCCCAGGTCTGTTCTGTGCTCACGTGCTCTCTCCTGCAGGGCTGTTACTTCTGTGTGAAGCAGTACGCGCTGGAGTGCTCACGGATCCCCATGGGCCAGTCGGTGAACTCTCAGGTAACAGCTTGGCCAGCACGGCTGGTGCTCCTCAAAGTCAGGAAATGCTTTGGGGGAGGCAGTGATCTCTGGAACAGAGTGGACATTTGAGGTGTAGAAGGTTCTGGAGAGTTCTGCTTCCTCTTTAGGGAAAAGCAGAACTGGGCAGAGCCTTCTGCAGCCACGTGCTCGCCACGGCTTGCTGCTTGAGCAGATCCGGAGTGCTGTGAAAGGGGGTGGGAGGTTTGGCACGAGAACGACTCTTGTCCTAGGTTGGGGAAGAAGACACAACAGACTGGGGAGGAATAGGAGCCATTCTGGCAAAGATGACTGCTCCAGGGAAAGTCAGTGCATGGAAAGCCAGAAGCTCTCTGCTTCCCTTGGAACAAGAAAGAAGTGAAATGGGAACAAGGATCTGTGAACATAATTGGCTGCCCTTTGCCACAGGAGATCATGAGCCCCGTTCCTTTGTACCTCTGTGCCTTGCTCTACAACACTGCGGGGCTTCCTGATCCCTTCTCTTTTGATGTGTCAGGGTGCCTCCTTGCCTGTCCCCAGGGCGCTGGGTGGCTGCCTGAGGCTGACCAGCCCCACCCTGTCTGAGACAGGAGGCATGCATGACCATAGTGTCCTTTCCAAGGTGGCTCTGTAGCAAGGCTGCATCTTAATCTATGCCAAGAGTGTCTCTCCTAAGCTTAAGCCTGCCAGGACCTTGTCTGAGGGTTTGCTGAGCCTTTCCTGGAAAGCTCATATGTGCACAGGGGGGTGTTACCAGGCTGCATCTGGTATTGCAGGGAACATCCAGGCTCTCTCTGGCTGACTTGGGGAAAGATTTTGCCTGGTCTTGTAGTGGGATGGTCCTAGGAGCAGCAGGCAAGAGGCTTGGGACTTGCTGCAGAGGCCTAGCCAGTCTTCCCGTGTGCCGGGACCAGCCCTCAGTTCCCTCAGGTTGGGCAGATGAGTTTCTCTGCTCCTCTCTGGGCTCATCCTGGCTGTGCTATTTGCCCTTTGGCTCATGTAGCAGCAGTGCAGGTGATGCAGAGAGCCAGGGCAGCCTGTTCTCCTCCCAGTGCCTTCTACCTGCTGTTTTTCCCTGCTTGCCATCCTCTTAAACCAAGGGATTGTGATGTGAGTCAAATGTCCAAAGAGCCAAAAAAACTGTGGGCTCCTGGCATGAGGGCAAGGCTGAGGCCTTCACCAGTGCTGTGCCCGGCACAGGGGCTGCAGTTGTGCTGGGAGCATGGCCAGGGGTGAGTGTGTGAAGGCTGGTGCTGCCCTGGTGAAGAACCAGCACACTATGCAGCTGGAGATGGCCACATGATGGAGGGATCCTCTCTGGGCACAGCTGTGACAGAGCAGCCACCACTGGATCTGCCTTCCCTGCAGCAAGCCTGGGTGCCTGTTAGTTACTGAGCACAGGGCATTAGCTACTCTTGCCTATCTCTGGGTCCAGCCACTCCACAGAGGCCCCTGTGCTGCCTCCTGCTCTCAAGGGACATTCAGGGAGTTGGTCTTTGCCTGTAGCTGCAGAACTTGCTGGGGCTTCAGCCCTGGTGCGTCCTGTAGCCCTTGGGAATCAGGCAGTGCGGAGCAGTGCTCAGCTGAAAGGAGGCTGTGCGTTCCTCCACAGCCACGTGGCTTTCAGCTCAAGGCAGGGATGAACCTCAGGCCAAAAGGGAGGCAGTGCCGATTAGTCTGTGCTGCTGCTGGAGACCAGGAGTGAGGTCAGGTGTGGAATGAGCCACCAGGCTGGATCCTTTGGGGCCAAGGCCTGCAGGTCTGCTATTTGCACTGTGCACACAGGTTCTGGGCTGCATCCTGCTCTGAGCTGGGGCAGCTGTGCTGGCTCTGCAGTGCCTTGTGGTCGGCAGGGCTCTGCAGGAGGGTGTGAGGGGCCTGGTAACATTCCTACCTTGACTCCCTGTTCCTCCACAGCTCTCTATGCTCTTCACGGAGGAGTGTGACAAGGTGCGGGACCTCATGCACGTGCACTCCTTCAGCTACGACTTCCACTTGCGTATAGTCCACCAGTACCTGCTGGGCTCCCACATGACCCTCCGCCAAGGCTACCATCTCACCAGTTTCCTGGAGGATTTCATTGCCCACCACTCCGATATCCCCAAATTCGGCCGTAACCACATTTTCCAGGGTATGTAGTTCAACGTGTGATCGACCTGGGATTGATCACCAGCCCGTAACTTGGCATAAGGCTCCCAAATCAACCTGACCTTTGGAGTATTCAGGGAGATGGCAGGGTGAGGGTGACATGAGGGGCCAAGCTCCAGGGGAAGTCCTTGCTGCCCTGCTGTGGGGTGCAGGTTGCTCTGTCCCATGGAGTAGTTTGTAGGACGCTGCCCTGCCGAGGTAAGAGGCAGGGAGTGCCCTGTGACAGCAGTGTGTTTTTCCACCAGGCACTCTGGCCCTGCCCACCAACATGATCACTGCACACCAGCTGTACAACTACATCGCTGACCATGCCAACACCTACCACATGAAACCCCTGCGCATGGCCCGACCGGCCACGGGCAACGACAGCAAGAAGGGAGCACCGGGCACGGAGCAGAACGAATATGCACTGGTCTCTATTTGGAACAGGTGAGTGCGCATCTGCTGCAGGTTCCTGGAGCTGCTGGAGATTGGTGGCGACCTGCCAGTCCTGGGGACACTGCCCCAAGGTGCCAGCAAAAGCTGGCTGTTCTACACAGTGCCAGACAGCAGCTCTGGCCAGCTCTTCTGAGATGGGGGGGTGCGCATCTGTGCTCGTGCATTTAATATTTCCCGTAGCGCTCCTTGGGAGTCCTGCTATGTGGAATTCCCCATGCCCAATGGTTCTATTGTGACCAAGAGCTCTGGGGTAACCAAGTGAGGTTCCCTTCATACTGATGTGCTTTTGCTCCCAGCTCGGGCTCCTACAAGGACTCTGAAGGTCTGCGTCATCACGATGACTTTGATGTGTCCCTCCTGGTGTGTCACAGTGCAGCACCCTTCGAGGAGCAGAGCGAGGCAGAGAGACGCATGCTCCGGTGAGCACTGGGGGCCCATGACACCAAAGCCTCCCGGCTGGGGAGGAGGGCTCTGGGAGGGACTGGTTCTGTCTGGGACAACACAGGCAGGGTTGTTGGTGTTGGGGGAGGATTGCTGTGGGGACCTGGGCGGTGTGGTGTCTGTCTTGGTCTGGGCAGAGAAGCACCCTTTCTGTCAGGGACAGAGAGGCCTGTGGTTCCTTTGCAGTGCAGCTGAGAGGGGAGCAGCCCTTCCCCAGGTCACAAGTGTCTCCTTGCCCTCAGTTTGCGTTTCTACGTCATCATGACCAGCCAGCGGGAGCTCTTTCCCCGGCTCACGGCCGACATGCGGCGCTTCAAGAAGCTGCCGCGCTTGCAGCGGGAAGTGCTGGAGCCCGTGGTGGGCCGGGCAGCCTGGGAGGCAGCGGAGCCGGAGACAAGCCTGGGGCGGCAGCTGCCAGCAGAGCGGGAGCTGTGGCAGGACGTGGAGGACGGCGGCGAGTTCTACGCGGGGGGCACACAAGTCAAACTGGGGCCGGGGCTCTTCTACACCTCGCCGCTCTTCCCCTTGCTGGCCTCTGAGGTGGCCTCAGCCCAGAAGCAGCTCAGCAGCATGGTGCAGCTGGCCAAGTGCCACTGCCGCAGGGACAACCTCTGGAAGCGCCTCTTCCTTCTGGAGCCTCTGGCGTCCGACAAGCTGAAGCTGGGCAAGCTCTCGCTGGTGGAGCTGGAGGAGCTGCTCGACGCCGTGCACGGGAAATCCATTGCGGATGTCGACCCCCAGCTGGTGAGCGGCAGGGATGGATGGAGTCACAGTGCACAGCAGCTGCTGTTCAGCTCGGGGCGGAGTGGGGTGGCAGGTGAAGGGCCTGCAGGACACGTCCCTTCCTGCTTGGTGGGGAGGTAGAGGCAGGAACAGAGCTCCTAGCTGGCAGCGAGAGGGGGGGAGACTGCATGGACCTGTCTGAGGAGAGTAAATAGCTCTCGGTCAGCATGGCTCAGTGGGCTGTGAGGGATGCATCAGATCCAGGGTCTGAAGGCTGCTGCTGCATTATGGCTGCCGTGACCAGAGGGAGGCTGAAATCAGCCCTTTTCCATGCCTGCAGGAATGCTTCCTCACCATGACAGTCTCCTGGTACCAGAGCCTCATCAAAGTGCTGTTGAGCCGCTTTCCCCAGAGCTGTCGGCACTTCCACAACGCTGAAACCGGCACCCAGTATCTGGTAGGACACAGCCCGTCACCCACCTGCAGCCTCTCTCTCCCTGTGTCCCCGTCCTGGGATCTCTGTCTCCTTTCTGATGTGTGCTGTGACTCTCCTGACAGGTCGTGCTCAACCAGAAGTTCACAGACTGCTTCGTCCTTGTGTTTCTGGATTCTCATTCAGGAAAGACGGTAAGTACTTGGGAACAGAACAGCTATGTTGGCTTAGGCCAAGAATCTGTCTAGACTGATCCAGCAGTGGCCAAGGCCAGGTGTGCATGAGAACAAGGGCAGGTCAAGGAGCTTGTAACACCTCCCTTAAATACTTTCCCGGCATCTGAAAATCTGTAGCTCAGGCCCATCCTGATCTAGAAGCAGCCTTTTCATTTATTTAATAGCCTTCCACAGCTTTCCTTTGGTTAATTTCTTGCATCCATGATTTCCTCTGTCTTGCAGCTCCATGAGGCAGTTGCAGTCTAGGTGAGCTCTTTGACTTGCTTATGAAGCTTCTACTGTTCTTTCCACGTGATGCCCTTTTGCTCTTGCATTAGAAAACAGTGAGCACTTGATACTCTTGATCCAACCAACAGGGTTGCTTTTAGATCATTCTCTCAGCTGTCTCTATTCAGGCTAAAGAGTCCTTCTGTTTTTAGTCCAAGCCAGATCACACTGGGTCTGGCTGGGAGGGGTCACCAGTGCTGTGGGCTGTTCCTACCTGGGCAGAAGGGAAGGGGACCTGCACTGTGAGGGTGCCACTAAACCTGCAAGGACCTTTGCCTTCACTGGACGTGAGGGCAAAACCACTTTTCTTTCACCTGTGCTCCCAGGCAGGGCACAGGATGGGTCACAGGGAATGCAACTCCATGAGAGAGCAGGGCATCTGCAAGAGGCTTCTGTCCACAGTGAGGCTTTTGCAGAGACTGCAGCATAACTGATCCCTTTGTAAATAAACTGTGCTCCGTCTCAAAAGCAGGTAGGGGAGACGGAAGAGGTGGTGCCTGCTGGAAAGGCTTCTCAGTGCCTTTTGCCACCTAATGGTCATAGTGTCACCTTGTGATCATAGATATGATACACCCAGACCCTCCATCCCCTCTCCTAGTGATTCCCGTCTTGTGTTCCTCACACTGTATTTTGTGCTTAGCATTGATCCCATTCCTGTGGCCTCTCAAAACTCTCTCAAGGTTTTTTGGTTTTTGGTTTGGTGTTTTTTTTTTTTTTTTTGCATTATCCCAATTATCTTCTGTATTAGTACCTCAAATTTCAAATTTTATCAGCACGTTCCTCATCTGTGTACCAGACTCATTAAAGTACTGGGCAACGTGAGTCCCAAAGCCTGTCCTGGAGGAACTCCATTTGTAACCTCTCTTCTTTCCCCTTTCAGCACTGCCATCCTCACCTTATAATTTGAGTTAATTCCCATCTTTTCAGCTTCCCTAAATTTCCCATGTGGCACCACATCAAATCCTTCCTGAAGCTTAGATAAGATGTACCATGATTCCCTTGTCTAGAAATATTACCTTATCAAAGAGAAATTTAGCGTTAGCACATCACTTTGGTAACACTGAGCTGCATTTCCCTCACGGTTCTTTCTCTCCCAGCCTGCTCTGAAACCTTGCACACTGTTGGAGTTGGGTTCACAAATCACTTTCTTTCCCCTCTTTCCCCCATGAGCTCTTCTCATGGCTTTACCAGTTTGTTAGGGACGCTGGCTACTAGATATGCTGCATTTCAGCTCTGGAGAACATCCAGTCCCCTCCATGCTGCTGATCTGAGCGCAGAGTTGCTCGCATTTCTTCTGCTTCAGGTCCTGCAACCTGTTCTTCTGAACCTTGTTCCCTGCTTCCCTCTGCCGTTGCCCTGCCTTGTAAGTGCAGTCACTAATCAGAATGGAGCAGGCAGCGCTTATTTTTAGGATAGCAGTTATTACATTTAATCTCCTCCCTTTCCCCATTAGTTGCGCTCCTACTCTTTGCCTCGGAAGAAGAAATTTCCCTCCAATATCCCTGAAATTATTATTATGTGGAGGATCCCCTCCTCTCCTGAGGCTGCTGCTGGGGTTGGTATAACTGCAGATGCATGAGAGCAGGGACAGAGTGGGCAAGTCCTTGCACCTAATTTCCCCCAGAAGAAATGGGAGGAGGCTTAAACATGCTCTGTCACAGGAGAAGGCACTAGCCTAATTAGTGCTATTGGCATTTTGGGACTTCTCCCGGTATTTGCCTAAAACTGACAAAAGAAGTGCTCACACACCTGGACTAGGGACTGCACAGTGCTTGTTTGAATCCTGCCCCCCCTGATCCTCTCCTCCCTCCCGGCAGAGCCTCACCGTGGTTTTCCGGGAGCCGTTCCCCGTGCAGCCCCAGAACAGCGAGAGTCCTCTGCCACAGCTTGTGTCAACATACCACCACCTGGAGTCAGTTATCAACACTGCCTGCTTCAACCTCTGGACGGGCCTGCTCTAGCACTGGCACCCGTTTCCTTGGTGCAAGACACGTGCCGGACCTCAGCACGGCCGTGCCACGGGTGGCGACGGGGAAGAGCAGGTCTGTGAGGGGACCTGTGCCTTGGGCACTGCAGGCAGCGCCGCCAGTGGCACACGTGGCTACTGATCTGGGGAGCCTGGTGGGCTGGTGTGGCCCTCGTGTGCTGTTTTCAGTGGGTTTGATACCGAACGACCTTGAACCGAACCACAAGGACAGGAGCGTGGCCACTTTGGCTGAAGCAGAGTGACTCAGGGACGTGGCTTTGGTGTCTGCAGGTGAGTTCTGCCTGCTGGGGAGGCACAGAGGAGCACACACAGCGCTCTGGCTTTGTGAGGAAAGACTCCCGGACTTCAGGGCTCCAGGCAGTGAGGCTGACTGCTTCTGGCCCTTTGTCTTCCTCAGGAGAGCACTGGATGGGACAGGAAAGGTGAACTGGACCACAGGAAGGTTTTATGGAGGTGTATATTTAAGCTATTTGGTGTATCTGTGAAATAAACTGAACCAGATCTCTGCTCAGTTGCTGTAGGCTAGGATGTGGAAAGTCTGTGTACCTGAAGTCACCTACAGCGCTGCCTGAGCCATCCCTAAATACGACACGTTAGAGATGGCACTTGGGTAGAGGGGGGTCCAGTTGCTTGGGCTGACCCAGTAGGGCCTGGGGAAGGGAAATATGACATAGATGCTCCTAACATCGGTCTAGGAATCATCCCATCCCCCCCGTCCTAGAAAAGACACGTGCTCCTCTGTTAGGCCATTACTTTGTCTTTTATTCCCATGGTTTTCTAGTTTTACTCGGCTGCCTTGCTGGTCCCACCACGCTGCAGCCCTCGGCTCTCCCAGTAGGACCGCAGCCAGCCCAGACCTTCCAGGGTGTCTCCTGCAGTGACAGACAAGGTTTCCTGCTGCAGCTGGAGAAGCTGGAGCAGCTTCTGTTCAGGACAGAGCTCTCATTCCCAGGTAGGGACTCTGACACCCACTACCTGCTGCTCCCCAGGAGCTGCCTGTCTTTGCACAGTTCCCAGCCAGCTGGTCCATGCTTGGCCCTGACCTGGGGCTCAGACCTGCAGGCCCACTCACCTTTGGGAGCATACTCGCACCCCACGTAGCCAGTGTAGCCAAGGGACTCCAGGAGCTCGAAGATGTAGGGGAAGTTCAGCTCCCCAGGGCTGTCGGGCTCGTGCCGCCCTGGCACCTGTGCAATCTGGATATGACCTAGGGAGGGAACGGGAGAGGCCGTGCCCAAGGCAGCCCTGCCTGGAGCCTTCTTTGGCCATGAGACAAGGTGAGCAGCCCCACACCCTCAGGCAGCCACAGCAGAGCCTGGGGCAGGAGGGCTCTAACTCAAAGCCACTCCTGCCCCACGGCCACAGAGGAGCCGGTCTGGGTGCAGGGCATTACCGATGAGTGGGAAGTACGTGTCCAGGTTGCGTGACAAATTGCCATCCATGATCTGGCAGTGAAAGAGGTCCTGGCCGGGGAGAGAGGAAGAGGAAGGATGCAGCTGTTCACCAGTGCGCTGTGCTGCAGGCCCTGCCTCTCTCTCCACGTTCTCAGGAGAGGATAACAAGCCCACAGACCCCCCAGAATTCCCCTGTGGGCCTGTGCAAAATTCCCTGGTGGAGGGTGGGCCATGGAGATCTTCAGTGCTGACTCACCAGCTGCAGCTTCAGGTTGGGCCGTCCCACCTTCTCCAGGATGGCAGCAGCTAAGAGTGCAAGAAATTAAGAGACCATTGCCCCAGGGTAGAAGCTTCATGAAGCCCCGAGACTCCCCTTCATCAACTGAGCTCCCTCAGCATCTCTGGGCTGGTAAGGCAACCTCCTGCCTTTCAGACTTTGGGGATCCTCCTCTGCAGGAGTCTCTTGATGTCTGCCTTACCTTGGTGTGGGGTGTTCAGATAGTAGCGAGGGTCAGTGATGCGGTTGTTAATGGGCTCCACCAGTCCAATCATGTTTTCCTGTAACATAGTAATGTCACCCTATGGTGATGTAACATTGTAATGTCACCCCAGCCAGGCTGCTGGGATGTTTCTGGGTACCCTAAGAGCTGCCCCCCCAGAGCAGGGCACATTCCCTACCTACCTGGGCTAGGAGGTCAGCGGCGTATCTGAGATTCTCGATGAAGGTGGTTTCCATCTCGCCTGCCACTGCAGCCCGGTCTGCGCCCAGGGGAACCCGCCCAGCCATCACATGGATCCTAGAGGCGCGGAGAGATCAGTCACTGGCAGCAACATGCACTATTCCACCTCAACACACAGAGGGATGACTTTGAACCTTTTGCCTGACAAATCGCAGACCTTGATTCTTTCCTCTTTCAGCAGCTGCTTTCCAGCTCTTTCACCCTGAGGTTGGTTGGTCTTGCTCCTCGGGCTGCCTCCAGGCCAGCACAAGGGGCAGCTGGCATGCTGCCTCTTCCAGGGACAGCCTGGACATGTGCTCTCACTGCTCACTGGCTGTGAGAGGGAGGGGACAGGGGCCCACGCTGCACTGCCCTGCTGGGAAGAGCTCAAGGTCCATCCAAGAGCAAGGCTCTTCAGCCACCGTCGGGGGAAGGTGAACAGTGGATATTAAAACCTTTTCACTCTGCCTGTACAAGCAGGGGGCTGGGCAGCCTCTGGCCCGCCTGGTCCTTGCCCTCTCCAGGGCTTTGGACTGAGTTTCAACAGGAAAGAACGATGCAAAGTAAATGCAATAAAAGGGCCCCGTTGGTTTTCTGAAGGGAAGCGTGCCAGGCTAATTGTATCTCTTACGGCGTCTCTGCTGCCTCCAGGCACCGTGGCCTCAATAAAGCAACTGTGGTGGTGTCCTGGGGGCAACGACTGGTGTAATTGGGGAAGAAAAAGGGAGGTTTATCCTGGGGACGGTTGTGGAAGTGGGGAAGGGAAGAGTCAGACGAGTGCCTGGCAGCTCCCAGAGAGGGAGTCTGGGCAAAGGGCGAGCCCCGCTCGGGCGAAGAGCTGGAGCGGGAGGGCGGCACAGGAGCGGGGTCCGGCCCGGCACCTACCTGTGGCAGCCCACCGCCCTGGCGTACTGCACGGCCTCGGCCAGGCCCTGCCGGAACGCGGCCTCCCGCCCGGGCACGGCCGCCAGCCCCAGCTCGCCCGCCTCCGGGTCCCCTGGGAGAGAACGGCGGGCTCAGCGGAGGGTCTCGGCCGCCCCGCGCACCCGGGGGGACGCGGCCGTACCGGGGGGCACGTTGAGGAGGGCGATCCGCACCCCCGCCCGCTCGGCCGCGGCCCGCAGCGCCTGGGCCGGGCAGCCCGCCGGCCACGCCGCCTCCACCGCCTCGAACCCGGCGGCCGCCGCCGCTTCCAGGCGCGCCGGCAGCGCCGGGAGCTCCGGGAACAGCCACGAGAGGTTGGCGGAGAAGCGCAGCGCCATGGCTGGGGCGGGCGGGGGCGGTGCGGGAGCGGCCCCGGGGCGCGGCGAGCCCCGTCAGCGGGGCAGGGCTGGGCTCAGCCGCTCCCCCCGCAGCTCTCGTTCCGCTCCGTGCCCGCGGGTGAGCGGCCCCCGCCGCCTGTGACACGCGTGGGGGTCCTGCCCTCGCCGGGGGAGCTGCGGGGCCCGCGCCCGCTCCGGGAGAGGTGTTTTCGCCAGGTGTTGGCCCGACACACGCAGAGCGCCCCTGCTAATTGGTTTCCCGGGGAGCTTGTCTCTGAGAGCGTCTCATTATGCAAGAAACGCTCTCTCCTTTTGTCCCATGCTCTGCATATTTTACCATAAAATGTTCGTCTCCGCTTCTGCAGAGCTGTGGCTCCGCCGTGCAGGAGTCTGACCCCGGCGGTGCCTGTGCCTCGTCCCCGTGTTCCCACTCCCCATCCCGGTGCTCCCTGTGCCTCCAGGGAGCATCACAGGTGGGGTGTGTGTCGGGTCCAGCCCATGCCCAGGGGCTGTGCCGCGGCTGGCAGAAGGGGCACCATGAGCCAGGGACATTTTGCAGCCCTTTGTACTCACCTTGTTCATAGGGACTCCAACCTGCCTGCCCTGCACGGTCCGGCTCATCTGCGACTGCTGCAGTAGCCCTCTGCAGCCCCAGGAAACTGCAAGGCCCAGGAATTGGCGGTGTTTGGAGTGCTCTCTTCGAGAGAGAACAGCGGCGGCACCGCCTGGGCAGATGCCAGACACAGCAACAGGTTTTGGTGGGAGGTCAGGGCAGTGCCAGCCAAGGGGAAAGCAGTGATGAAGTTACCCGCTACAGTCTCAACTCAATTAAAGCTATTGATTAATCAATTAGAATAGGCTTGGCTCAATTTCTGAGTAATAATCCAAACTCTCCATCGCAGGGAGTGGCATCCATGCTCCTAATACGTGTCCCCAGTGCAGGGGGCTCGGAAAGGCGCTTGCTGAGGCCATGCAGTGCTCCAGCCCTGGCTATCCTGGCCACATCTCCAGCTGCAGCCCAGGCACCTGGCAGGGTCAAAGCCCAGGATTTTTGGTGTGTGGAGCTGGGAAGCTTTGCTGGGGGAAGGGGGTTGTCAGTGAATGAACACAGGGCTGAGCCCCAGCCTGTGGGTGACCCCAGCAGCCAGATGGGAATGTGGGGACTCCTCAGGCAAACCTGCCCTGCTGATGGCAGGTGAAGCTGCTGGGCCCCGCGCTGAAGCATTAATGGCATCTTTATATCCCCGGTAATATATTGCATTGATTTTCTCTTGTTATAACTGTGGTTCCTGCATTGCAGGACCGTGTTTTGTCACTTTACCTTGACAGGACGCAGTGGATTTACTTGCAGCTCTGGGGCCCTGTGCCACGCTGGTGCTGGGGCCTGTGCCCGGTGCCCACTGTTTGGGGAGCTGGAATGATGAGTGTGGGGTCAGACAGGCACCTGCGTCCCCCAGGGAGATGAGGAGGGGGCCGAACTGGTGTGGGAGGGCAGCTCCACACCAAGCATCCCCGCTGCTGCAGGAGTTTTATGGGCACAAGGAACACTGTAGCTCCTGCCCATTTTATTATCGAGCTGACATTTCGTTGCAGATCCAGCTCTGGCCTCTGTGATGGCCAGGGTGGGGAGGCAGCGGGTGCTCCTGCGCCCCAGCACGGTGCCTTGGGGTGCCAACAGCAGCAGCAGCTGAGCCAGCCCCCCACCCAAAGCCCACTGAAGTGGGGGCACCGCTCCTCCCTATACCATAAATCCCTCAGCACATTGTGCTGCTGCAGGGAAGGTTTTATCTCTCTCCTTTATGAAACATGTTTTAATTTTAAGTTGACATTTCTGTATTTTAACTACCTGTCCCAGGCTCCCAAGTGGCTCAGCTGGCACCCTGGGGGCCGTGAGGAATGAGGTGCTGTGGGCTAGGGTGGCTGTCTGGCACAGTCCTACTGACACTTGTTATCCCTGTCCCTCCTGGGCACCCCCAGATCTGTCCCATCCCTCTGCACCCCGTGGCTGTGCGAGGCAATCCAGGGCTGGGGCTGGGAGGGGGCACCCCAGGCATCCCTTCCTCCCAAGCTTCCTTCTCTGCTTAAAGCACCCTAATATTTTGCAACCAGGTTTGGGGTTGGGCTTTTATAGGGAGTAAATTCTAGCCTCTTTTCGTGTAGAAAAAGGCTGGGAAAGATAATCCACACGTGACCCAGCATCTTCCAGAGGCAGCTGCTTGTATTAAACCTCATGATTTTTCACCAAAGACAGTCTTCCTTAAACCCATCCCCTCGGGATGCTTAGGGACCAAGAGATGAAAAGCCTCTCCAGCAGGATCCAGCACCAACCCAGCCATGTGTCCCCACAGCCAGTGTGTCCCCACGATGGCTGTGCCCAAACACCCCCCACCCCTGCTCCCCTATGTTGGGGCAGGCTTTGCTGAGCAATGTGACCCTGCCAGCTGCACCTACATCCCCAGTTCCCCTTGCCCAGAATCCCACCTGAATTTCTTGGACCTCCCTTTTTTTCATGGCCCTGGGCACCGGTGATGGGTTGGCTCAAGAGCCTGGCACGAAAGGGAGGCACGAGCCCTGGTGCCATCTGGGGACTTCTTGGTGGGATCGTCGCTCTGTCAGGTCCTTCTCCTCTTACTGTGGTCCGTGCATCCCGTGCAGAGTTAATTTGTTAATTAGCATCTTTCTGCTGCTGAGCCACCTGTTTTGCTGCTGTCGAAGTCTGCTGTGCCCTTCGCAGCCACCTTTGCTGCTCAGTCACCTCAGTGGAGGAGGTGACTTCCTCCTCCTGAAATGAAGGAGCTGCCTGGACTGCTAATGATGGGGTGCAGCAGGGCTGTGCCACAGCTGGGGCTTGCCCCAGTCCTGTAGGGTTCTCCTCCTCCTGATGGGAACTCCTTTCTCCTCCTCTCCCTCCTCTTGTTCCTCCTCCTCCTCTTCTTCATGTTTGCCTTCTATTTCTTCTTCCTCCTCCACTCCTTCCCCTCCATCCCTTCCATATCTCATCCCCTCCATCCTCTGTCCTCATCTTCCCCAAACCTCTATCCCCTCTGTCCCTCCATTCCCTCCCTTTTTTTGGTTCCAGGCACTGCACAGCACAGTGGGGGATGCAGGGGAAGACAGCGGTCCCTCCCAAACCTGTGATGAGAGATGCCTTAAGGAGCATGTTACCCCTCTCAGACCTCGATTTCTTACAGCCTCCAAAACCACTTGTGTAAAAAAAAAAGTCTACACACCATGATATGGGAAACAAATGCACAGCCTTTGCCAATTTATGGCTGTTCTTCACCAGGGAGGATCTAACTGGGTGGGAATGTGAAATAAATCTCAGTGGAGCCAAAATGAGGACTGAGCACCCCCTGTGTCCCTGCTGCTCCCAGCATCGGTGGGCCCTCCATCGGCCGGCCAGGATTTTCTTGTTATTCCAAGATTTCACAGGAAATTAATGAGGAGGCCAAATTCTCCTCCAGCTCTTGGAGGAGGCCAGGGCGGGCGGTGCCTGGGCCCGCTGAGCTGGCAGATGTTGTTTAACATTCCCGGCAGTAATTAATAGATGGTTTCATCACTCTTGTACGATTCAAGCTTGTCGTCCTGCTTCTCTCCAAATACAGAGCAGAAATATTTGTTAAACGTGGCTGGTGTTTTCTCCTGATCATTAGTGCCCGAGCGGCTCCAGCCGCTCCAGGATTTATCACCGTGCCAGAATTTCTTTTGGCCTCATGATGCTGTCGCCATCCCTCCCTCCACTGCCGGCCCCTCCTGTTGAGAGGCTCCCTTTATCACTTTCCCTCTGATTTATGTCCTGCTGGTTACACCCTCTCCTTTACACCGTGCTTATGGATTCCTCCCTTTTCCATTCATTACGCTGCAGCAGGATGGGCTTTGGTGAAATCATCTCCCCGACCAGGAGCGCCCTGTGGAATTCAACACAGCAGGGGTGTGCAGGGATCACTCCCACCACCCAGCACCCAGGGTGGGGTGCACGGGAAGGGTTCCCCTGGAGACGCTTCGCTCCACAGTGTCTGGGTGGGCTGGTGAAGCCACCCCAAGCAGTGACACGTCTGGGGACACAGCCTGGGTTGGGCACAGTGATAGCAAGTGGTGGCTTGGGGAGCAGGAGCAGAGCTGCCTTGAGGGAAGTGGCAGCCCATTAGCCAGCATCACCAGCACCCCAGGGAATCACTGCAGAGACAAATTAACTGGAACCTCCCAGCTTGTCATTAGTTATTAATAGTATGTATTAGTTATTAGTTAATAATAGTTATTTGTTATTAATAGGAGCCTCCCAGCTTGTTATCGTTCACCCACAAGCAAAAGTAAGCAGGCTGACCCAAGAGTGCCCTGCTCATGGCAATGGCATGTCAGTCCCCATGCCCAGAGTGGGGACAGGGTGGGACACAGGGAACAGGCACTCGGCAGGGCCCCAGTGGCCAACTTGTTGGGCCAGAGCAGGGCTCAGGGAGGGAAGGGGATGCTCCAACTGCTGCCCACCTGGCTGAGCAGGGGTTGGGTTCATCCGTCCCCTTCCTGGAGGTGCAGGGATCCCATGCAGCCCTGCATCTCCAGGGCACAGCCAGTCCCTGGCTCCCAACCCCACGGGGCTCAGTGACCAGGCCCGGCTCTGCCAGCCCTGGCACACTCCAACCCCGTGGCCCGTGCCGTGGGGTGCAGGAGCTGACCCGCGTGTCCCCCCTCCCCAGCATGGTCGGCTGCAGCCCGGTCACCGTGTTAAGCCATCTCTTAATTAATCAGGCTGATTGTAATGTGTTTTTAGGGCATTAAAATTCAATTGTGGAATTCTCCGCTGGCTGGGCTCGCAATGAATACAGAAGTTCGCCTAATTAGAGCTGACATGCAGCCGGCGGGAGAACCAGACGAACGGCCCCACCAGGGCTGCCGCCCGCCTCGGGCCCCTCGCCTGGCCCCCAGCACACCCAGCCCTGCCGCTGCGGGGACCAGCACCGACCGCTCCTGCCGTGGACACCCAGCCCTGGCTGCTGCCTGTCCCTGGTATCCTTGGGGACAGACAGCCCCTGCCATGCGCCTGTGCCAAACCCCTGGCCGGGCACCAGCCAAGAGCACAAGAGATGTTTCCTTATAAGCAGCATCAGGTCTTCGCTGTCATTACCACGGCAATTATCATCTCATTTGGAGTCTTTAGCTGCCATAATCTGACTCTTGCACTGATTTATTCCGCAGGTCTCTTCCCCAGCCGTGCAAGAGGGGAAGAGTCATCAATAAGGAGGCAACGAGCTCCATCTCCCGGGAAAGCCTCTCCCCGGCCGCAGCAGAGCAGAAGTGCCCCGTGGCTGGAGCATCCTCCCGGAGCAGAGCAAGGCTGTCCACATGCAGATCATGGCCCGGGCCAAACTGAAACCTGCCACCTCCAGGCACCAATCCGGAGCTGCTCCACCCAAATCTGGTCCCTGTTTATTATTTCAGCTGCTGCTGGCACCAGCACACACGGGTCTGAACTGGCCCACAGGTGGGCTGGGAAGCAGAGGGAGGTGTTCAGCCTCCGGGGACAGACAGAGTGATGCTGCAGCTTCTTTGCCTTTCTCCCGCTCCCAGACCGGGTTGTTCCTTGGTGTTTGTTGTCTCTCTGATTGCTTCAATCAGTACATCCTGTCTCTACCAGCCACCAACAGCTTCTTTGAGACTTTTCTCACCTGCATTTGCCAACTGCCAACTCACACTCGCTGCTCCCAGCAGCCCTAGGGACAGTGCCAGCAGAGCTCCCCAGGCACCACCAACTGCCCAGAGGACAGGCAGAGTGAGGGGACAAGGTTGACAGGAAAGTGCCAGGTGACTGCCAGCCCTGAGCTGTGGAATCACTCAGGGGCCACTGCCTGTGGCCACCACAGCTCCCTGGGACAGGGTTTCTCCCCTGCCTGGCTCTGGCATGGCTGTGCCAGCAAATCCCTGTTCTCCCTGCCTGCTCCTCTACCCACCCCTGCATCCCTGCCAGCAGGTAGCCGTGCTGGCCGAGTGCAGGGCAGGCTGGGGCTGTGCTGCGGCACAGTGGGCTGGGGCAGGCAGGGTGGCAGCGATTCCATCGTTCCTCACAGCTCCATCCCAGGCCGGTGACTCGGCTCCCGTCCCACCGCTGCACCCACCGCAGCTCAACCTGCCTAATGGAATCCACTTACATCCAAAATCCCCAGAAAAAAAAGCGGTAATTAATGAAGTCCCTTTCATTACCATTATGCAAATGCGATTAATTTCAGCTGTTATGAATATGCAAATATTACAATTATGATCTAATTGCCAATGTGTGTAGGGGAGCGGGCAGAATATCAAGTCTCAGACCAGGCCCCAGGAGCTTTGGGGTGTGGAGCCGCTCCAGGACGTTGCAGCAGGAGGGAAAAACCCAGCTAAAAGAGCTCTGCCTGCTCCTGTGGGCTCAGCAGAAGAGTGTGTATGGGGCACATGCAGCAGGAACACACGTCAGCCACCACCTGCCTGTGCCATGGGTCCTGTATGGGCCTTTTTTACCCACCCACAAATGCTCTGGGGGAGACTCTGCACTGCACTGTGACCCCTAACCCCTGTGCCAGGTAAGCCTGCACCAGAACTGGGGCTGCAGGGCTCCCCAGCAATGCTGTCCCCCAACCCCCAGTCCTATTCAGCCTTATAAGACGTTCACACTGGGCTGCAGGCAGGAGGAGGAGAAGGAGGAGGAGGAAGAGTAGAAGGAGGAGGAGGAGGAAGGTTACCAGGCAACGCAGTCCTGCAGGGCTGGAGGGCAATGAGGCAAATGGCAGCAGGAGGCAGAGACCTGCCTTGACCCTGCTGCCTCCCAGCTGAGGCGATGGTGGCCCCATGCCTGCATACACTGTTAGCAAGCCCCAGCTGTGTGTCACCGCTCCTGCTGCAGTCTCAGGATGGAGCCACTGTCACTATTGCTGCGAGGGGATCCTGTCCTCTGAGCCAGCTGGGCCCCCTGCCCTTCACCCACCATCGTGTGGGGGATTCAGCGTGCCCCACTGCTGGGGATGCTGTGGGCTCGTGGTGGGGCTGGGGGCGCCGGTGCTCTGGCAGGGATGCAGCAGGCAGGTTGGGCTGTGGGGAACCCCCGCGTGGGGCCACGGGGATTCTGTGTTTGGGACTACAGGGATGCCCTGTGCGGGACCACGAGGATGCTGCGTTTGGGACGACAGCGATGCCCTGCGTGGGTCCCGCTCCCGCCGGAGGGCAGGCAGGCAGGCAGCAGTCAGGGGCCGGGCCGTGCAGCCGGCAGCCAGCAGGCTGTGCTCCTGCTCGCCACAGCACTCGGATGTCACGCAGGGAAAGGCCACCGTGAGGGCACTGCCCGACCAACACCTCTCACCCCAGCGCAGCCCGGCCCGGCCGGCGGCAGCCGCTGCTCAGGGGCAGTGCCGAGCCGGTCCCAGCACCTGGAATGCACACCCTGCGTCTCCAGTGTGGGGACAGAGTGAGACTTCTCCATTGCTCACACTAATTTCAGCACCATGCGCCTTGCTGGGGGATTTCTCACACACAGGGAGGGGAAACCGAGCAAGGCAGCAGGTAGCAGTGTGCCTGGTGGGGACAGGCAGCTGCCATGCCTGCACCCCAGCAGCGCAGCCTGGGCTTGTCCCCAGCCCCAAATCCCCAAATCTCTCTCCAGACTCTTCTCATGGGGCTCACCTAGGAAGAGGAGGAGGAGAAGGAGGAGGTGGAGAGGCTCCTCAGAGCTGCTGCTCGGTTTCCAAGGTGATGAGACATAATGGCTGTTCATCCCGGCAGGGTCATCCCTCTGCGCTGGAGCCCTGGAAGAAGGGGCTGGGGAGCAGCTGCAGCCCCCAGCCCTGGCACCCCCCAGCTCCTCTCCTTGCTGGGACCAGCTGAGCACCCACAGCCTCATCCCCCTGCTCTGTGCAGGTCGGCACAGCCAGGCACTGCCCAGGGGCACAGTTTGCCTCACACAAGCTGTTTTCCCTGTCAGTCTCCATCAGTGCCTCGGAGGGACCGGAATGTTTGATTCCTCCACACATTCCTACCATGTCCTGCAGATGCTGGTGGGGTGCCAGACCAGGGGTGACCCTCCCCAGGGGGTTTCAATCCAAGAGAAACACCAATGCACAGTGTTTCTCCCCCATCTCTCCAGGGTGGTGTGGGCATCCACGGGTGCTGTCACCACGGTGTCCAGTGGCCCTCTGGTGACTTGCAGCAGGTGGTTGGTGCTCCATGCCCTGGGGTAGGTGAAGGCACACAGGTTCAACCCCGCTCCCTGCAACGCCCCTTGTGTGTTTTCCCAACTAATTGAATTCAGAGAGATTTCTTCCCAGCAGTGCCAATCGATGACCCCCGTGTTATCAGCCCCCCCCAGGCCCTCGGGATGGATATGGGCGAGGGGAAAAATTGAATTTGCAGCCATTTTCATTGGGATTTAATTGGGCAGTCTCACCTCGTTGCCTTAATCCCGGGTGCTGACGTGCACAGCCGAGACAGCAGCTCCCATTATTTATCACTTTTCAAATATTTGCCTCTTTGCAGTTGTGGGAAATCGATGCTCCTGCCTGTGGCATGCCGGGAGCGACCTGGCCGGGCGGCCGGGCGACTGGGGATCCATCAGCCACTGCCATCGCTATCGACAGGGCGATTGGGGTTTAAGAGGCACTTTGATAGCAGAACCGGCACACATTAAGTGCTCGTCATCAGGGGATGATCATGACTTATTACCGCTAATTCTCCCCGCGCACAGGCAGGGCTGCAGGGCTCTTCCTCGCTAATCACCCGCACGGCTCCGCGCCGAGGCGCCGGCGCGGGGCTCCCCCCGCTCTCCCTGGGGACAGGGATGCTGTGTCCCCCCTGTGCTCCCGGCTTGGCCCTCAGTGCCCTCGGGAATCCTTGTCCCCAGGGCGATGGGTGTTGCTGGAGGACTGGGGGTTTTCTCTGCCCCCTCACCGCACATCCAGCTCGAGGCAGGCTGTGTCCCCACCGCACATCCAGCCCGGATGGGATGGTGTAGGGGCTGCGAAGCTCCTGCTGCAGCCACGGCTGCAGGTGCCTGCAGAGGGGCCAGATGCCTGCGCTGTCCCCCTCCCCTCTTACTGAGCATCCCCAGTTCCCCTGTCACGCACCATCATCCCCCTCAAGCCATCAGCAACCTGGTCCCTGGGGGTCTCAGGTGGACAGGACCAGCATCTGTGAGGATGGCAGCACTTGCCAGGGTAACCCTGCCCAGCTGCTGTGCAGCCCAGAGGTGGGGACAGCTGGGCCACAGGGTGTCCACCTTTCCTGCAGGCTGGAGCACAGGGAAAGCTGTCTTCCTGAGCTCACTGAAAGTGGCCCCCAGTGCTGATAGTCAGGGTCATGACAGCTTGGCTGTGGCCACAGTGTTTGCCACCCTGGGTCCCTCCTCCCCGGGATGCTTCGGGATCCCTGGGCAAACCTGGGCAGCTTCCAGTTCCCTGGCAGAGCTACTGTGGGGCAGCCCATGAGCCCTTCTCCAGCGTGGGCTCTTGCTGTGAAACCAGCCAGATTAGTGTCATCCAGCCCTGTCACTTGGAAGGTGTCCAGTAATGAGCAGCCAGAGAGAGAGGGATCCTCAGTGGCAGCAAACAGACGCTGCTGTCACCGCGCAGTGGCTCTGGCACACCAGGGCTGCCAGCCTGGCCCTGGGATCGTGGAGACACTTCCCAATGCAAGGGATGGGAGCAGCAGGTGATCCTGTCCTGTCCCCTCTGGGGAGAAGGGAGTCCCAGCCTGCAGCAGCACGGGGGCAGGTGGGGGATGCTCCCAGGTTGCACAGAGGTGCCCCAGATACAGTGCAGAGGACAACAGTATTGGCAGATTGGCCTTGCTGGCTTGGAGTGGGCACACCCAGGAGGAAGGGCACGTGGGAATGGCTCCTGCAATCTTGCTAGCATCCATCCATCCATCCATCCATCCATCCATCCATCCATCCATCCATCCATCCATTCCTCCCTCCCTCCCTCCCTCCCTCCCTGTCTCCCTCCCTTGGCTCTCTCTCCAGCCTAGTTTGAGCTCATGTCCTGGACTGTCCCAGCCTGGGCCCACATGGGGTCTGGCTGCTCTAGCAGTGAGGACCCTGCTTGTAATTTCCAGCCTAAATTCATTCATGGCCAGTTCAAACCCATCCCTGAGCCAGTGCTGTGTTCCAGCCTGGCAGTGCTGTGCCCTCCTGAGTGCTCATCCTCACAGAGTGCTCAGAGAGAGAGAGAGAGAGAGAGATCCCAAGCCCTCCAAGTCCTGGGGGATGCAGGTCTGGATGGGGACATCCTCAGATGAACAAATGGATGCTTGTCAGAATACCTGAGCCCAGTTCCCCTCCTCAGCTCCTTGTCCTGTGCCCCCAGCCAGGTTGTTTGCCCTGCTGCCTGCCCTGGGGCTGGAGGTGTTCATTCCCTGTTCCCAGAGCCACCCCAGGTGTGGGTGTGACAGGCTTCGTCCGCTTGTCCCCTACTCTCAGCCCCATGGGTCACCCTTAACAAGGGACCCGAAGAAAGAAAGTGGTCAAACCAGGCCAGTGGGGGTGGTGACACGCTGCTGACCCCTGGCTCACGTGGCCTCAGTGCCACTGCCACCAGTACCCCCAGCAGGGTTCTCCTGGGCAGTGCTGCTCATGGTGGTGTGAGGAGAAAGTGCCATGCCAGGATGATCTGGAAAGGGTACAGGGGCCAGCGTCCCTCGCTGCCCCTGCCATGTGGGAACCCCTTTCTAGAGATGAAAGATTCAGCGGAGGCTGAGCCAGCTGGGGTCTGGGGCTTTGCAGGATGGGAATTGGTTTCCTTGTTAAGCGCTGGGTTTGGCTTTTTTAGCAGCCTGTTTATGGGAACGGAACCGCCCCGGCGTGAATTATTCATGGCCCCTCGCAAGCTCATTCTCAAAATATCAATTTCTCCCAGTCATGTCAAGCAGCACTTAAGTCTAAAAGCCTTGTTAAAATGAACCGCTGGCCCAGTGAGCCGAGGAGGGGGCTGGAGCAGCCAGGAGCAGAGCTCTGCAGGGGGATTCTGCCCTTGGCTCCCTCACCCACCTTGCAGGTCCTGGGGCCACGGGGCAGGAATCGCAGGGGGCAATCTGGCATGGGGTGGGGGGTTCACGTGGGGGCATCAGGCACCAACCCAGAGGGGAGCAAGGAAGGGGACTGCAGTGTCTGGGGACTACCTCAGGCTGTCTGTTGGGCAAGAGGCTTCCCAGGCAGAGGGGGCACGCAGGTCTCCCTGCTCTGGGCATCACGGCAGCACTCACAGAGACACATGAGGAATTAATCAGGTGGAGGAGCAGGGACAAGTGCAGGCATTAGCAGAGGGAGTCACAGGAGTGGGTGGGAGGGAGGGAGCTGCTGCAGCACAAACCAAACCAGCTGCGGCCGCAGATGCCACAGCGATGCTCTTTTCCCTTCGGGCTGCAGCTGGGACACTGGGACCCCCGTGCATTCACACGGAGCCCTGCCCAGCAAATCCCCCTCCCTGGCTGGGGACCATCAGTGCCAAACCCTCTGCTCACCTGCTGACACGGGGAGGAGGGCAGGGCGGGCAGGGTGAGGGCATCTCCTGCTACCCCAGCAGGGCGGCCCTAAGAGGCAGCAGGGACCCTGCAGGCAACAGCTGGGCCGGAGCAGCACTGCTGGTAATTACTAATTAAAATGCAGATGCTCCCTAAACTGCAACTTTCAGTTTCTCTAGCAACTGCTAAATCAAAAGCAATGAGGCAGGGAAGCACCAAGCGATGCAGTGGGGGCCACCATGCCAGTGCTGGTGACAGTGCAGGCAGGGGATGGTGGTCCTGCCCTGGCACACCCCAACCTGACCCCACAGCTTTGTGCGTCATTTCCAGCCTCGCTGCTGGTGGCTGAGCCTGTGGGGGCCACCCTGCCTCCCCCCTGCTTCACCCCATGCACTTCCCTGCAGCCCACGGGCAAGGCTGGATTTACTGCTTGTCACTCCTGCTCTGAGCCATCACCTACTGCAGGTTTCCTCAGCCCCACAGACCCCTGCCAAGCTGGCACAGCCTGCCTTTGCCCTGCGTTCAAGAAGGTGTCAGGGGAAGGGGAGAGCCCACGGCCAGACTGGGTGTCCCAAAGCAGGGATAGGGGCAAGTTTTCCATGGGATCTTCCTCTCCTGCATCTCAGAACAGTTGCTTGCTGGAAGGCAAAAAAACCCAAACAAATAGAAAACTCCCAGGTTAATGTGCCTTGCTCAGAGAACTGTGTTAAAATTTGTTTCAGGAAGGAGGAAACGCAACTTCTTCTTAACCTTCCATCTAAAAATGTCCCAAGTGTCACCCCTCACATTGCAGCTCACTCTGTTGTGCCATGTCCTGGCACCTCAGGCTGTGATGCTGCAGCAAACCATCTTCTTCCTCACTGTCATTAATCAAGCGTTCCTCAAACCAGCAAAGTTTTTGCAATCTCACATTGCCTGTTGCTGCAAAGAGTAAATAGTTTTGGTCCCCAGGGCCTCTCCTTGGCACAGCCCTCTTCCTAATGCTTCCCCATTAACAAGACCAGTTAGGAAATCTGTCTATGAGCAGGTTTTTAATCCATCTACTGTGCCCTCTTAATTCCTCATAAAACACGGTTTTAATCAAAATGTCACGTGGCAATAAGTGGAAGCTGAAGAGAAATCCATGGTGCTCTGCCGGCGCTGCTGTCCCTGCCTGCCAGGCTCTGCTCCTGCTCAGAGAGGCTGTGGGTCCATGGCTGAGGTGGGATACACAGCAGGTCCCCTCCTGGATCTTTGACATGACCCCAGAAGAACTCCCTGTCATTTTGCTGAGCTCGGCACCTCCCCACCTGGTCTTTGCTTTTCACACCATCCCTTTTTCTTTGCCATCCTGGTCCAGGGGCAATTGGCTCTGCCTCCAGCACATGTTTTGGGCATGGCTCCATTTTCTCCTGTTTTGTCTAAATTAATGGCTGGAGGACTCACCAACGAGACACCTCTGCAGCGGGGTGATCTACCTGCCCCCATAGACCTGCCCCTGCTGCACCCGTGAGGTTCTTGCCGCATCCCCCTCCTGCTGCAGGGCTGCCCACCGGCATCATCGGCACCAAAGCGAGTGCCAGAGGGGCTGCCCAGGTGCCCTGGGTGGGAGGATGTCAGCATGTGACAGTGTGATCATTTCCATGGCAACAGCATGTGACAGCGTAAGGACCGACTGCTGCTCCGCGGCGTTGGTGCCGGCGCTGGAGATCGGGTCACCCGTCAGGGTGTTCCTCCCGGAGGGAACAGCTCAGCGTGGGAACCCTCTGCAGATGGTGGGATGCAAAGGGCTGCCCTGAGCCCCAGCAAACCCACAGCTGGTCCCTGGCCAGCTCTGTGAGCGTGGGGGCAGAGCTGTGCCCACAGCTGGCTCCGTGGAGGCGTGTGGGGAGCCAGGGATGCTTCCCTCGGGTCCTCCTTGCCCTGCAGGGAGGGCAGAAGCTGCTCAGGATCATGGCAATGCAGCGGGTGCCACAGGCCTGCTGCCAGCATGAACCCCCATCCCTGGAAGGCACAGGGCAAGGCGGCATCCCCGTGTGCCCTGCATCCTTCCCCAAAATGAATGCACCTACGTGCAACACTGAGCACAGCATCCCCGCTCCGAGCAGAGCAAGGAGGAGCCAACCCCGAGCCCTGGTGCTTGGGGACCTGGCAGCCCTCTCTCCACCCGCTCTGGCAGCGCCACAGCTCACACTGTGCCCAAGGTGAGCACCCATGGGGCAGGGGCTGGCGCCAGGCCTGGCTTCGTGGAGCCATCTGTCACCAGGGGCTTCATGGCCATCTGGGAACAGGACAGACAGGGAGGGATGGAGGGCAGGTGACCGGCACGTGAATGCTCAGCCTTGCTTCCGTCCCCGGCACGCCTGTTGCTCAGAGAGACCTGCCAGGGAGACTGGAGTGGGCACTTAATCTCCCCGTGTAAGTTTAATTAATGGGCTGCAGCACTCATTCTGTGCTGCCGCCTTAATTGGTACAAGCTGCAAACGCTGTGGAGCCTGGAAAAAAAAACATTTGGAAATGAAAAATATATTAAGCAGGAAACAGATCAATGGTTCTTAATGAAGCTGATTCGGGGCCGCCTGTCGTCGAGGGGCCGGGGCCTGGGAGACACAACTGCTGCCCAGGCTCTGTGGACCGGGCTCTGGGTGGTGAAACCAGCAGCTGGGGGGATTGGAGCATCAGCCCCACTCCTGCCCATAGGAGAGAGGTCTGGGCTGTACCTGCTCTGTGCGAGGCCGTGGGACTCTTTCTTCCCTTACGTTTTTGGGGGCAGCTTGAGCACTCCTTGCTGCAGCTGGAAAAGCCAACCCTGCTCAGCTGGAGCCCCTTCCCACCCCTGCACAGCTGAAAAGACACCCCCAGGCACAGCTGAAAAATCACCCCTTCACCTCTGCAGCCCCTGGAACAGCTGTAAAGACCACCAAGGGCACAGCTGGAAGAATGGCCCCGGCAGGGATGGAAGGATAATCCCAGCACAGCTGGACCATGTGGGGCTGCCCCACGAGCATGTTGAGCCCCAAGGGCCCGGAGTGGGGTTGCCGAGGGCTGTGGGCAGCGCTGGCCGTGTTTCACTGTGGCGATTTAATAGGATTTTCTCCCTTTGCGCGGGGCAGGGGCGTGGCTGGGCTGGGCTGATCTGCCGGAGGGGGTCGGGGGGGCCACGGAGCTGCGCTTTAATTGCCTCAGCCGCGCACAGAACATTAGCTGCGCTTCCCAGATATTTACACAGGGAAAAACAAAGTCATAACTCACCAAATAAATAATCTCCCAGGCGCGGCGCTCGGGGAGCACGGGCCCCCTGCACTTGCACAGCCGCCCCAGGGCAGAGCATCCTCTGCCATCTCCTGAGGGGGTGACAGGACCCCTCGGGCCACACTCTGGGGGGGGCAGAGAGGTCACCCAGTGAGCTGGGGGTGTCATGGGTGCTGGGATGCAGAAGATCCTCCCCACTGAGGACAGAGGAGTAAGAGACCAAGGGACGGGATGTAGGCAGCTGCGTGCTCCATCTCTTGTGCAGGTTAGGGCAGCTCCTGGTCCTCTCAAAACGGTGGGGCCGGGGGAGTCCTGCAGGTGTCCCACATGCCCAAGAGCACTCATTGCTCAGGGTGAGACCTATAAATCTCCCTGAGCCCCACGTGGGAGCAGGATGCCACATGGGGAATGGGGAACTCGGCGCTGGCCTGTTTTACACAATACATTTCATTTAATATTTGGCATTTCACTTCATCTACTTGACAGCCGGCTAACAAATTAGCACGGCATGGTATCAATAGCTCCAGACTGTGTAGATTAAAATCTGTTTAACCAGTAGATCTGAAGAATAAAATAGTGAATGAGAGCAGCACGGCAGCAAGGGCTGGGACTCTGCTGGGGCTTCTGCACAGCTGGGAGCAGAGCAAACTGTGTTCAGGTGACATCCAAGGAGGCTCAGCCACCAGGTGACCAAGTGGGAGGACCCTGTGGCTCCCAGTGCTGGCAGGAGCAAGGAGGACCTCAGCATAGCTTGGTCCAGCTGCGAGCAGGGAGTGTGTGGGGATAAGCAGCCCCTCCCTGCCCCTCGGCTGCCCGGCTCATCCTGCAGTGGGCTGGGGTCTGCAGGGACCACTTCGATTTCCTGATGCTAAATCCCAGCCCCACTAATGTGATTGCTAGCAGCATGTGGCCCCTAATGGGGAAAGTACCCTGCAGACTGCCTGCCTGCCTGCCTGCCTGGTACAAATTGCAAATCTTGTTACGGGGTTGTGTCCAGATTTTCAATGCGATAATCGCCCCCCCCTGCTCAATTACACCTCTGGCTCAGTGTCCTGATGGTCCCCAAGAAAGGGTTAAGCAGCTGCTCTCTGCTCAGGGGCAGAGATGAAGAGGACAGTGGTTATTTATGAGAACCCCTATACAATGGTCCCAGGCCCCCAGAGCTGCCCTTTGGTGGCAGTGGCCCCATGTCATCCTGGGTGATGCCTGGCCAGGGGTGAGTATATACCAGCTGTGCTGCCCCACACATGGCCCCTGCCCCACGGGTCTGGCTCTCGGTGCTAATCCCAGGGCTGGGCAGCAGCAGATGAAACCCAGCTCTGCATTAGTTTCCCTCCTGCCAGGCTCGAGCAAGGCCACTCTGCTGCTGGTCAGCCACGCGTGGGCTGCTCCTCCCAGCATCTAGTTAGAAAGAGGGAGAAAAAAAAAAAAGGATAAATAATTTAAAACATGAAATCCTTTGCACCTCTTTAATGCACTTCCAAAGCCCGGCGTGCCCATTAACTAATGAACCACATCAAACGAGCTCTCGCCTTGCATCTCGTCCTCCTCTCTTGTTTGGCTGTACTGGCCTCTCCTGTCTCGCTATCCCTGATGTCCCAACCCTTCCCAGGTCCCCTGGCATGTCACCAACCACCCTTTCCCAGTTTACCTGGACAGAGAGCCCGAGTGCAGCACTGGAGTGCCCATGGGCTTCCCGTGACGTTCCCCTGCTGTGGGGTCTGTCCCTCGCTGCTCCTCTTGTCACTGGGATTACAGGTGGCTGCTGTGGTGGAGGGGTGGTGGGACTGTCACATTTCAGCTGACATTACACATTCACTACTCAGTATCTTCTGAGCATGTTATGGAACTGAGACCATGTTAAGTAGAGGGATCATTTTCCTTCTCCCACCTCTGAAACGCAACAGGGTGTAATAGCTGTTTAGCAACACGCAGGGATGTTACTCAGCACGGAGAGAAGGATCCCACTTCCCTGAAAGGTGATGGGTGCGTGAGTGTAAATGACTCGGATCGAGTATTCAGCTGCAAAAGTGGTGGGGGGTCGTGCTCAGCCCCGCCCGTGGGTGCAGGCTGCTCTCAGCTCTGTCACCCCTCTCCAGCCTTCTCGTCCCTTCGGGAGCCACCCCTGCTCCCAGGGGATGCACAGCCACGTCACCAGCCTGCTCTGCTCCCCGTGTCACAGCCTGCACGGAGGATGCTGGGGTCCTCTGCCCCCAGTGCCGGCAGGGTCACGGGAGAAGCGGGGTTTAGTCCAAACAAAGGGGTGGTTTCGGAGGGGGCTGAAATTAAAAACACAAACCCTAATTTGAAATTATATTAGGCTATCAATTACTCCCCGAGCGTCCAAGAGCTCTGCTGCCAGCGTCAAATTGCCAGCTGTGATAAATGGTTAGATTGGAATTTCATAAGGTCTGAATTATTTGCGGATAGGAAATTTTTGTAGATTAATTAAAATTTTGTAGCAAGCTGAAGTGGCTCACAGCAGTCCCCCTCATTGCTGGCCCTGGGCAGGGTTGGGACTCTCCTGAAACATGTCCCCAGGTTTGTCCCCATGGACTGCTATGGCAGGGGTCTCCCTGCTGGTGACACAGGAGCATCACGAGGAAAAATCCTTTGTGTTTGGCAAATTGGCAGAGACAATTACCAAAACCTGAGTGGCTGGATGACTGCAACATGTTTGGCTTGAGCCAGGACTATCCAGCATCATTTCTTATATTAGAGTTCTTCTAATACTTCAGTAAAGAGTGGGTAGAAGAAAAAAAAACCACTCAACAGTTTATTCAGATTTTCAAAAGGCCTTTCTAAGAAATCCAGCACAGGAGGTTACTATAGAAATTAAGTTGTCGTGGAGCGAGAGGCAAAGTATTGCCATGGATCAAAGGCTCACCGAGAGAGACAGAGCAGAGCAGGAATAAAGGGGCAGTTGTCATCCCAGCACAGGGCAGCTGCGGGGGCCTGCAGGCTCTGCCGGGGGCTCTGTGTTGCTCAACATATTCGTGGGGTGTCTGGGGAGAAGGAGCAGAGCTTTGAGAGATGATGTTGGAGCTGCATGAGGGCCTGGAAGGCTGTTGGATGTGGGAGGTGTGGTCCTCCGTGTGGCTGTGGTTATCCCAGTGGGGACGTGGTTTGGGGCAGGGCCAGCCCTGCTGGGCTCCAGGAGCTTCTGCCTTTCCCACAGCCCCCTCCGACTCTGCATCCCTGGAAAGTTCCCTCCTTACTCTGGCAGCGCTGCCCAGCTGCCATTAGTCCTGGCAAGAGTTCTGCGGCTCCCTCCCTCCCTCCTCCCTCCCTCCTGCTGTCCGGCAATGACCATCCGAGAGGATGACCTGCAAGGAGGGTGCAGGGCCAGCACTGGCGCCGAGCTCCCCACTTCTCCCCCACCAAAAAGAACCTGTTCAGCAGGAAAGGGGCCCCATGGTGCCTATGTGCAGATAAGAGAGGGAATGTAAACACCCTCCCGACTCCGGCATCCCAGCTATCTGAAGTAGCAAATGCCTCCAGAGCAAATTCCTCCCACTCTGCCTCCTACATCAACTGTGGGGGCCTCCTGCCCTGATCTGCAGGGACATGTCCACCCCTTGCTGTCCTGCAGCCCCCTCTTTTCATTCACCCCACACGTCTGTTTGCCTCCTTCCCCTCTGCCTGACTCTTCCCTGGCTCCCTGGGAGCCTCCCAGCTCAGCCCACGTTGTCACCCCATCCATCCAGGAGCCCCAGTTAAGGGTGGTGGTGATCCCCCCTCCTGTTCTGGCAGCCTCAGCCTTCAGTTCAGACCGGTTTTGCCAGATGAAAAATGTCTGACATAGAACCCTGCCAGCGGTCAAGGAGCATTTCTCACTGATTTCAGCATTTCTCACCAATTTTGGCACCTGGAGAACAGGCATGCTGAGGCAGGAGCAGCCTTGGAAGGGGCTCAGAGGCTTTTAGGGCACTCCAGTATAGGGAACCTGCCTGATGCTTTGGCTTGTGTCAGACCATAAAACTCTCCTTCCTGCTCTGAAATTAGTAAAGGCAGCTGCCTTTCACCCACTTTCTGCCTTGTGTGGGCTGAGGGGGGTGGGGAGAGCAGCCCTGCTGTGAGGGCATGGATGCTGCAGGGTTTTGGGAGCAGCCACTGGTCCCCACTTCTTCCTTCCTCACCTGTCTGTGGGCTCAGTGTCCCTCCTGACCCCCTCAGCACCAGCTACAGCAGCTCACGCTGCTGCCTTGGGATCATGACTGGGTGCTGTTGCTTGGCAGGGATGGATGCAGGCAGGGATGCCATCAGCAGGCTGCAAATCAGCAACACCAGGAGAAGCAAAATGCACCTGGGAACGTTTCCTGGCAGAGCCCCCAGAAGGCAGAGAGGAGAGGGCACCTGAGGGGTTGTTGGGCCACAGAAGCAGCCAGGAGGGCTCAAGCTCTCATCACAGCATCCCAAAATGCTGCATCTGCAGTGAGAGGCTCCCAGAGAACCTGTTGATATGGCAACCCTGCACAGGAGAGTGCCTGTCCCACTCGCCTCTGCATCCCCTCTGCATCCCCCAGAGCCCTGCAGTGTCCCCAGCCAGTGTGGTCCCCAGGGCCACAAGTGGGCTGCAAAACTGGTAGCTGAGGGGGTGAAATGCAGTCAGATGATGCAAAATGCAGCACACGGTGGAAAAATACCCCCAGCATTCACTGTCAATGCAGGGCTTTCAGCTGCTGTTCAGATAAGAGACCTCAATGTCCCTGTAGGCTCAACAAGGAGCTGGATGGATGGATGGATGCTGGAAAAAGAATGGAAACCACTCCAAAAGTGGGTGCTGGTGCATGCCCAGTGCAGTTGGTGGCTGCCCTGGCTCAGCAAGAGACCAAGCACTATCCAGGTGGGGTGATGAGCTGTGACCAAGTCTTGGTTGAGAGGAAATTCCTGTTTTGGTGCTTTTTCTGTGTGTGACAGTGCTGGCAGTGCCCAGAGGCTTCACCCAGCCCCATTTGGCTGCTTTGCCATCCACACTCTTCCACATATCCACCATTGGAATCAGTAATGGATCAGCCCTTTTCCCAGGGAAAAGGCTGATCAGCCCTTCATCCCTTTGTCAGGAGATGTGCACAGCTGAGCAGAGCCCCTTCCATTCCCCCCCCCCAACTTGTCTTTGGAAATATGAGAGTTTTTCTGGCTGTGAAAAGTCACTGCATAGTAAAAAGCTCCCTGTCCTGCAGTGCCAGTGCTCAGGGGTTCCAGGGAGGCACAAACCTCCCCTGGCATTTGGGAACATCCACGAGGATGTCACTGGTGGTGGCAGACTCTGGCCCTTTAAAATCACACGGTTCTTAAAATTAAATCCCTTCGTTGGTGACTGAAGTTTGATGGATGAAAGACATTCCTCCACGTTTCCAAGTGAATTTCTGGTGGCAGCTCTGCCCCTGTTCTCCTTACCCTCACCAGGTGCCAGTCCCAAACGTGGTGATGACCAAGCCAGATATACACAGGGCGCCCTCACTGTGACCTCTGGGAAAGGTGAGCACAGACAGCAAGCAAGGAATTGCTCCAAGATATAATTAAACCAGACAAGGAGCAATTCCTCACTGCACAGAACTGCGGTGGGCTGCTTTAGAGTGCGATCAGATCCACCTCAAGAACCGCTGAGCCTTTAATCCTACCTGTTAATCCCCTACTTGAACCTTCCTCTTCATTTTCCAGGGACTTTGGTGCCTCATCTCAGCAGGGTGGTCTCTTCAGGGGGACCTCCTGAAGTTTGGTGCCGTTTTCCTAAGGGCCAGAGCTGGTTTTAGCACTGCTGCAGAGGTTTCCCTCTGGCACAGGGAGACGGGGCGTTGTGCCCGAGCCCCAGCGTCCACGGCAACGCTTGAGCTGCTGCCAAATGTCTTTCCCTCCCGGTGGGCTCGTTTCCTGCCTCACTGTGCCCAGCGTTGCACACAACCTCAGACAGGTTCTGGCAGCTTGGGAGCACAGAAGGAGCCACAGGGATGCATCCCCCAGGTGTGGGTCTGCAAAGGCAGCACGTGCAGTCAGTGCCGATGCAGCACATCGTGGCCCTGGCACAGGGACCACTGGCCCGCGGCAAAGGGCTTCTCCCTGGTGGAGAAATTAATTCGGATGAAAGGTAGGATGGTTCCTCGCCAGTATGGTTGGTTGGTGGACCCCAGCTTGGTTTAGCCTTGCCCTCCTGCAGGCACTGGGGGGCTGCAGAGAGGGTGGCTCTCCTCAAAAACCATCCCAGAGGTGAAGCTGTGATCCTGCTCGGAGCCCGGAGGCAGGATTTGGGGGGAGGAATGCAGGCAGGGGGGCTCGGGCACAGCCCACGGGAGGGGATGGCACCACAGGGATGACCTTCAGGAGCAGCGGCAGGATCAGCTGCCAGCCCTGGTGCGGGAGGGAGGGCAGGGAGGCCATTAGGAGTGTCGGATGTCTGCGATGCCATTACTCGTGGGATGCCTGTCTCCACACCTGGTTAATTATTAACGGGGTCCGTGCTGCTGCTGAGGGGGACACAGCCAGGCTAACCCGTCCCTCTGTGCAGCGACTGCTGCCTGCAGTGATTCTCCAACCCAAGCAGCCCCCACTGCCTGTGGCTCTGCAGCGAGGCAGCCCCTGGAGCAGGGAATCCCGCATCCCACGGAATCGCTGTGCCACCAGCCAGGGACAAACACACGTTCACAATAACGCCTCTCTCTTCTCCCCTGCAGACTTGTGCCTTTTTTCTCTTCTTCTCTCCTCCTGGCTTTGCCATATGCAATAAGGAGTAAATAAAGAACACTGATGCAAAAAAAAAAAAAAAAAAAAAAAAAAAAAAAAAAAAAAAAAAAAAAAAAAAAAAAAAAAAAAAAAAAAAAAAAAAAAAAAAAAGAGGATCAAGGGAAAGGCTGGGAATCCTTTCCCTTGGATCTCACTCACACCAGCCCCGGGGCTCTGGGGTTCCCTGAATGTCTGGTTTGCAGGGCTGTGGGTCTGCCTGCTCTGCACCCTTGGCCCTGCAGCTGGGAGGGACCAGGGGTAGCCGGGAAAGCACCATCAAGCCCAGCTGGTGTGACAGCGATGGGGATGCCACTCCAGACCATGAAGGGGGACTAGAGGAGGGGGGTGACTTGGAGAAGCACAAGAGGTGGATTGCACTCCAAGAAACACATTCAAAGCACTGTTTGAGTGTTTCACAGTATTTCCCCCAACAAGCCTCATACAAGCCCCAGTTTGGCTTTCAGCTGCAGTTTGACTGGCTGGTGGGAAAAGAATAAAAGATGTCTGAATTTCAAGAAAAGTCCCCTTATCTCATCCTTCTCCATCAAGGCGACTACTCATTCTCTGCCCTCCAGCCTCAGTGATTTATTTGCATGGTAATGGCCTCTTCAGCCCAGGGTCAGATGGGGAATTTCGCTGGTGCCAGACTGCTGGCTTGGCCTTGAGGCAGCAGGCAAGGACTGGACATTTGCCCCAGCCCCCTGCCAGCAGCGAGGCTCAGAAAGGAACCAGGTTGGTTAGTGCAGGTGAAGGCACAGGGAGAGTCCTGGCAATGGGCTGTGGGGTGCCCCAAGGCCACCCAGCGCAGCGGGGTGTGTGGGATGTCTGGATGGCACGAGGCTCCCCACGGGTACCGCTGGAGCTTGGCTCTGAGTGCCGCTTCTTCCCTGCTCGTGCCAGATGGTGACTGGTGCAGAAAGGCAGAAATGTTTAGTAGATATTTCTGTTCTGTATTTGGAATGAAGCAGGAGGATATATTCATCTCCAGATGATACTGTGGATGGAATATAAATCCTGCCATCTGTAACAATGGGGGATGTGAGGCATGATCTCCTCGAATTCAGCATTTGCAGATCACCCGGACAGCTGATGCTCAAGAGTCTAGAAAGAACTAGCTCAAGCCAACACCATGGTTTAGCAGATCTTAGAAAAATGATCAAACTCCAAAAGACTAGAGTAATGTCAGTGTAGTTCCAGTGTTTAGAAAAATTTAAAGGCACAGCCCAGAGACCTGCACATCAACCAGGTCTTTTTGTGGGGTCTT
>NW_020955938.1:589309-590954 GCF_003031625.1 Empidonax traillii
GCTGATGCTCAAGAGTCTAGAAAGAACTAGCTCAAGCCAACACCATGGTTTAGCAGATCTTAGAAAAATGATCAAACTCCAAAAGACTAGAGTAATGTCAGTGTAGTTCCAGTGTTTAGAAAAATTTAAAGGCACAGCCCAGAGACCTGCACATCAACCAGGTCTTTTTGTGGGGTCTTTTTCTGGACAACCTTATAGGTCTGACTGATAAAGGCAAGTGTGCCATTATGGCAAATGTGGATTTCCTCAAAGCATTTTGCTTATTACTACATGACATTTGGATTAAAAAAAACCCCACCACGCTACAGAAGAAATCATCAGGGCATACACTAGATGGACTGACACCTGTCTCAGACTGATCTCACCATGTTGTGGTTACTGGGGAGACTTCAGATGATGGAGGTGTCCTCTGTGGGGTCCCTTGGAGAATCTGTTCCTGTTGCAACAGTGTGTATGTTTTTATCCTGTGGTCAACTTGACCATAGAAAAGCTGTGATGGTGAAGTCTGCAGGTCATGCAGTGGCTGGTAAGGATGTTAATAATGAGCAGGTCACACTGCTGCTCTAGTATTTTCCAAATTGCCTGGTAAAACGGCTGTAATCCAACTAAATGCAATCCAACTAAATTTTAATATGGGTGCACGCAAGCAAAGGCATCTGGGAACAAAAACTGCAGCCTGTGTCTCCAGGATGGGGCTTGGAAAGCTGTGACAGAAGGCGGCTCAGGAATGATTGCAGGTAACCGACTCTACATGAGCTCTCATTTCAACAGCATGCTGAAAGCAGCTAACATCCTCCCTGAATGTATAATGGGAGAATACAAACAAAAGCAGGGGAGCACCTCAGCTCTGTTCACATTACTGTTGAAATGATTACTGTGGAAGTTACTGCCAACTTCGGTGCCCAGAATTGAAAAGGTCACACAAGTTCAGCAAAGGAAAGCCATGTGTACCACCCAGGCACCAGAAAACAAGCTCTTGTACGAGAGTGGAATGGTACAAACAGCTCAGCTTGCTGGAAAGAAGATTGAGGGATGCTCCAACCTCAGCCAGAAGTGTTCCTGGCAGTTCAGCAGTCTCCATCTTACAGAGGAGCAACAGGATCTGAAGGCTGAAGCAGCAGTTAGAAAAATTGAGCCTGGAAAGGAGATGCAAGATGCCAGCAGGAGGACAGGAGATGTTGGATCAGCTAACTAGAAGGCAGCAGTTTTGCCAATTTCGCAACTAATTCGTGTATGTGAGAGAGGTAAATCCAGATTCTGGGGGGGCTCCACAGCCCTGTTGTGCACAACCTGTTCTGTACCCAGGCATGCTTCAACCACCCTGGCGACACCAGGACTGCCTGTGCTGGCCTCAAGATGTTCATGGCCTGCATGCCACAGGGGACAGGAGGATGCTGAGGACTCGTTTTGTTTTGTAGGATGTTGAGTCCAGGTGAGCAGGGCTGGGCAGCTTCTCGGCACACTGGGGTTGAACACCCTGCAGAGGGATTGAGGATGCTGAGCCCTTGAAAAAATGCTGCAGACAAAAAGCAAGGTTTTTTCCTTAGTGCTTTTGGCTTTTTTTTTTTTTTTTTTTTTTTTTTTTTTTTTTTTTTTTTTTTTTTTTTTTTTTTTTTTTTTTTTTTTTTTTTTTTTTTTTTTTTTT
>NW_020955938.1:591395-687539 GCF_003031625.1 Empidonax traillii
CTAGTTGTTCCTGCTCTGGAGTGGAGCAGAAGGATGGTGGGTGGGGACTGCCTTATGACTTTTCCTTTTCTAGCTGGAACAGGGCCAAACTTCCTCAACTTTGGAAAAGTGACAAGGGAGAAAAAAAAGAAACACTAATTCTGGTGATCTGGAATGGCAGAATAAGAAAAATAGCGGCTTGGGGTGTTTTTTTTTTTTTTTCCTGAAGAAGAGGAAGAGAGCGGGTAAAGTAAAATCCATAAACACACAGGTGGAGAGAATGTGACAAAAATGAGGGAGGGTGTGCAGAGGTGTCAGATTGTGAAAACTGAAACAAATTAGGGAAAATCTTTCACTGGAACCAAGCAGAGCAGAAATAAGTTTTCTCATGAAGTTGCTTTTCCATTTGTCTATGTTTGGGCAACAGCTAGAGCCCTGTCAGGGGCACAGCCACATTCCCTCAGGGAATGAGCTCATCTCCTTGGCCAGGGACATCTGTAGAGCACCTGCACCAGGCAGCCCTCAGCAAGAAGAGGGTCTGAGCGATCTGGAGGAGGTTTCTCCCCCACTTAGGTCTCTATGTGAGAGTTTCTGAGTCTGCACAGGCAAGAAAAACAAGTCTGTGATAAGATTTGGAAACTTAGAGAGGGAATTAGAGAGGGAATAAGCAAAATATGTCAGAGCTGTCTCTGCATTGAGGCTGGAAACCAAGGGAATAGTCAGGAGGAATGAGAGGTTCTCATGCATGAAGTCAGTTGTGATTTAACTGGCATTGCAGAGGCCTGGTGGGAGGGTATGTGACTGAAATACCGGTGGGAGACCGTGCAGAGGAACCACAGGGAGTAGCAGCGGACTGCCAGCCCCCGGAGCAGGCGTGCCGGAGAGGGGGAATCAGCAATATCCTGGAGACCACAGCACAGGCAGCTGCCACCGTTGCAGCCACGGAGCCCTTTTACACCAGGATGGAGCCCTGGTGCCGATCACGGAGCGCACGGGAGGCTCTTGACGCTGCTTGGAAGAAAAGCTCATTTTTATTCATCATTAATTGCGATGCAGATTAGTGGATGCACATGTGACGGCTTAAACCTTAAAGCTCAAACATGGGATTGTTGAAAACTTAGTGACTCATTAATAACAGACAGAACTTGTGTGGAGAGGATCATTAACTAGAATGAGTTACAGGGGGCTGTGAGAAACTGCCATAACCTGAAGCCCAGCCAGAGGCTCTGGGGGTGAAATTCAGCCTGGGCAGCGGGTCGGCTGCCGGGCTGTATGTGTGGCTCTTGCCTAAAGATGGGGGAATGAAAAGGCTGGCAGGCACCAGCAGGGCTCTAAATCCCTCTCTGCAGAATAAGCAGCTATTTATGCTGCGTCGTTTCCAAAACAAAAAGCTAAAAAGGAAGAGAAGAAAGGAGGAATAAGACATTTTCTGACAGGCGGGAGTCCCTGTTTGCTGAGTTTTGTTGGGAATGCAAGGCAAAAAATAATTTCATATTTAGTCCAATATGCCATAAATGAAGCAGAAAATGATCCTCTTTGGTGGTGGCAGAGTCATGCCAGGATGCTTTCTGGCAGAGAGGGCACAGACAAGACGGCACGTGCAGTGAATGTCAGCAGAGCAAACCCTCGCACAGGGGCAAACACATTCAAGTGAGTGGTCAAACTTTCCGGGGGAAAACATGAGAAATGGGTGTGCAGCCACCAGAAGCTGGCAATATTGCCAAGCACTAAAAACCCCATACCTCCATCCGCCCAAAATACCACATATTTGGCGTTATTTGCCTTCCAGCTTCTGAGAAGGCAGCTGTGTCATGTTTTAACGCCCTTCTCGAAAACTCTGTGGGATTTTAACTTATTTCCCTCCCCTACAAGACAAAATAAATTGGCCAGAACTGGGGAATAGATGGGCTTATGGAAGTATCCTTGAAACTGGGCAGTGCCAGCCCTGCCCTAAGGCACAGGGGAGGGCATGGGGTGACAGGCATGGGGGCAGTGGGCATCGGGCAATGGATGTGGGGTGACGGACTGAAGATGAGTGTGGGGTCATGGACTGGATGAGAGGCAGCAGGCACCTCTCTTGAGGCTGAGAAAAGGCACAAGCCACTTTGGAAGTCACCCTTTGAAAGCAACACAGGGTATTATAGTAATGGGAATTTATCAAGAGCCTATAACAAAGTCTGCCTCACATTTAGGATATAAAAAAGAATAATAACACACAGCACTGTTTGTCTTTAAACGAGCACCAGGTAATGCATTTCTAACAATTCTATTCAGATGCACCACTTGAGAACCTCTCCTAATTGTGAACTTAAAAATATTTTGGTTGTAAATGCCACAGGATGACATATAGGGAGATATTCACCCTGTGCCACTCCACACTCTTTGTGACAGTTGAGTCCCGTTTTAGTTTAAAAGCTGGCGCACAGAATGTCATCTACATTAAAAAAAAAAAAAATTCATCTGCAAAGAAGGAGAAACATTTGCTATAATAGGCTTAACCCAGGAGGATTCTCAGATATCTGGTTGGGCTGAGGCTGTCTGGAAAGGGAATACCACATTAAACTCTGAGGATCGGTTACTTCAATGATCTCTCCAAACCAAAAAAAAAAAATATAAAATAAAATAAGAAACCCTCACTTTTAAAGGGTAAAGCAAAAGTGCGACATCATATAGAAAATCTGGGGGCTGTTGAAAGAAGAAAAAATTTCAGATGGAGCTAATTCTGTATCTGTCACTGCAAAGGCAGCTTAAGGAAGGAGAGACTTTGGTTTACATTATTTAAATGCAGCTGCAACACATGAATGTTGTTCTGTGAAACCACTGTATGACAGGCAGGCTCCCAGCAAAAGGGGAAAAAATCACTGTGAAATGAAGGGCATTTGCTTCAGCAAATAAACTGTGAAGAGACAAGCATAAATCTAACTTCAACAAGATCTTTAATATGCTATTTGGATGTTGTAAGGGTATGAGAATGCCCTTTGATATTAGTCCTGCTTCTGAGATATTTCACACAGTAATTGCCTACATCTTTAAGGTACAATGTACTGAAGCTATGGTGATTGCTATTTTAAATTGGGCAATGGTTCTAAAAAAGCAGAACCGGAGAGCCAGGCAAGAACTGGAGGGAGCAGACAAGACACTTCAGAATGAACTTTAAAAGGTCAAAATTTGGTCTGGCAGAATTACCTGCACTGTCTCTGAGCTGAGCTATGATGGCTTTGTTGCCAATTTAGATAAAATAGAAGCAATAATTAGAATGTCTAGCCTCTAGGATATAAAGCGGACCTACGGAGATTTATGAAAACAATATACTATTTGGCAATATCTATTCCTAAATCTATGGCCAGTGTTTCCTCGGGAGAGGAGTGCTGCAGTCTGAAATTGCCTGGCGTTGGGGCAGGCAGAGAAGAGAGTGGAAAGGATGAGACGATGGTGAGGGAGAGCCTTTCCCTGCAGGGTCCTGCCCCAGGGCAGCGGGGAAGGGACACAGCCAGCCAGTCCTGGGCTTGCCTTGGGACAGCCAGGCAGGCATTTGGCATGCGAGTGGATCGTCACCCGAGCCTCTGTGGGGTCGTATCCACCCGGACAGGTGAGGCAGGCACTACATTTCCCTACGAAAGGAGGGCAGCAAGCTCCAGAGCGGGCTGCTGGCCCCTCCAAAACATGTATCAGCCTGTGCTAAGAATGCTAAGCATGGCTAAACACCAACCCTCTGAGGGTCTGGCACAGAGGGAGGAGGATTTCAGAGCCCTGTCCTGCCAGCTCCACTGCAGCAAAAAAGGTTTAAAATAGGCTGCAGACTGTTCTTTCCTTAGGAAACCCTGCAGTTGCTTAAATCCAGGAGGGACAGCACTGCCACGGGTCCTGGGGAAGAGCCCTGCTCCCGTTCTGGGGGAGTGTGGGATACCCAGACTGGTCTTTCCCCTTCAGTCTCTATAACCACACTGATATACAATTGCTGTTGTCAGCATCTAAATTTGGGCTACCAAGTGCCATAAGGAAGCATGTCACACGTAGGGGTTCACTTAAAATGCTCAGCCTCAGGGGGTGCTAAGCAGTGAGTCTTTCCCACAGCAAAACACAACAGGCAAGTGTCTCAAACAGCTCTGGAGTCCCTGACATGCATATATTGGATGTGTGCATGTGTCAGATGCCCTGCTGCGTTCATGTGCCAATGCTCGGCATCTTGCAGAATCCTGCCCGTGGTGAACAAAAGGAAACGGCTACAAACATCAAGCTGCAGGTTGAATATCCTTTCCTTGTGTCCTGCAGTCACTTTGCTCAGTTGTAGATTGAAGCCATCCAGAGTTCTCACCATCACTTTGCTGCTGAGTGGTGGCAAACGGAGATGGTGAACCCCACGCTTCCCAGAGGGGCATCACGAGCGCTCGGCAACGATTCCCAGGTCATCCCTAGAGATGCTGCTGCACTTTCATCAGTCCACTCACCAGACAGAGCCAGTAGGCTGGTGCCAGGGCCTTTGTCCTGCCTCTGTGTAGCTGCAAGAGGCTGATGGATGGTTCTGTCACCGGTGGGCAGTGACAGGCAGGAGCAGGGAAAATTGCGGTGTGCAGCTGTGCAGGGAGGATTGCGGCGTGAGCGGCCGGGCGGTGAGCACAGCCAGTCAAAGATAATCCACGGGCATAAAATGGCAGACAAGCATTGCCTAGCTGGGACAGCATATAAAAAAACAGCACCAAAATTATGGGAGATGATAGTTAGGAAACTAGAAATGAGAAAACCGTCCATATATATGTGGGCAGAGCCGTGACCTGCTCATTTAATCTATGGGGGAAATGAATACGCCAGGCCCACGAGAAGGCAAGCAAGTGACAAAATGATGTACACCTGGAATGCTGTATGCTTGAACTGTGTATTTTAAACATCCTCCATGTGGACAGATTCGATCTAGTCACGCTGTGGTGTTTGTATACAAATGTTTTTATTCAAAAACAGGAACAGAAGCACAGAGGAATTAAGGAATAAATCCGAGTCCTCCAGCAACTGAAGGCTGAGCTGGGCTGACTCCAGGGTGGCTTGGGATGGAGAGAACTGCTCTCACCTATCTTCAGTAATGATAACAAAGAAATTGGGGATTTTTCTGCAGGAAGCAGAGAATTTATGAGGGAGCAGCAAGAGAGGCCAAGAGCAAAGGATAAACACAGAGATGGTAAAAGAGTATCTGACAAAACTCAACCTACGTATTGTAAATCTGCAGGTCCAGACACAGTGCACCTGCAAATTTTAAAAGAAATCTCTGAAGACGATCTTGAAAAATAATCTTCCCTTCATCACAGGAGTTATCTGGGTCCTGGGAGAGGCCAGTGTGTATTCCACTACAAAAAAAAAAAAAAAAAAAGGTTGAGAAAACAGGGCCGGAATCTGCCTGCCTGCAGTTCTCTGGCAGGAGAGTTTCAAACCTGTTTTTTTTTTGTCTCATCTTTCCATCTCCTTCTTTCCTGATTCTCATTGTTCCTGCCTTACTGAGCCTTCAGCCTCTGCCCAGGGCTCCACAGCGCTGCCAGGAGCTTGGGGGTGAGGCAGCCTGCCTGCAGGGCTCACCTCTCACCTGCACAGGCAGCCTCCCCTCAGCCCTTCCCACGTGGCAGGAGCGGGAATGTTTGCTCTCTGCCTTTGCTTTTGCGCACGGAGACTTTTCTTCCAAAATCCGAAGGGAACTGGATGCCAGTGGGGAGCAAAAGCTAACTCTACATCATATTTTCAAAGTCCAGCAGCTCACATAACCCACAGCCTTTTTAAGTGCAATCCCTGGAAAATAAGAATTTCAATAACCTCCATTCTCAGGTAACCTGCTGAGCAGCCACACATCTCTCTCTCACCAGGAAGCAGATGTTTTGCTCTTCTCCCCAGCTCTTTCTCGTTTGGGAAAGGACTAAGATGTGAGAGAGCTGCTGTGATTTGGGGAGCAGAAGCAGGGGAATCAGCAGCCTGATGAGGATGGGGAATCTGCCCTTCACCCAACTCCTCCTGGTGCACAGCTCACAGCAGGGGTGAATCACAAAGCTTGAGGGCCGAGCACACTTAACTGTGGTAATGAGGAAGGTGATGTGGGATGCACCTCGAGCCCTACAAGCAGCTTGTGATTTTGGGACCTCTACAGTAGCTGGAGCTGATTTGCAGTCAGTTGCCATGCAGGACCCAACCACCTGCTCTCCTCAGCCCAGAGGGACATCCAGCAGGAGTGCAGGTGGGAACTGCACTGCCTCAAACCCAGTCCAGCCCTATGACTTACAACTCATTTTCTTCCCTTTTTGAACTGATTGCCCTCATTACGCTGCCTGCTTCTTCATCCCCTCTGTGGCCAGTCCTCTCAGAGTTGTTCTCGTAGTGCTATGACTGAGTCAGTTTTCTTAAAGACTGAATGAAAACTCTACAGATTTAAAGAATTTGGTGTGGGCTAGAAATTGGTTGATGAGTCATTGACTCAGATAGTAACCATAAAAATGAAACTTCAAAATTGGAAACAGTTTTAGTGACGTTACCACCGGAGACAGGACCGGCACTTGCATTTAAAGTTTCATTAAACAGAGAATGAGGTAACACCATCCGTATCAGCATCACCAGTGGGCACCCAGCACAGCCTGGGGTGCATCCAAATCTGCCTGGGAACATTACAACCATGGGCTGAAAGCAACAAGACCCAGCACTGACACACAGCAGTCTGGAACCTCACAGAGACAGGAATGTGGTGGGTTGACCCTTGTTGGACACCAGGTGCCCACCAAAGCTACTTCGTCAGCCCCCTCAGGTGGACAGAGGAGAGGAAATAGGACAAAAGGCTCGTGGGTTGAGGTGTGGGCAGGGAGAGATCACTCACCAATTACCTTCTTGAGAAAAAGACTTGACTTAGGGAAATTAGCCTAATTTGCTAACAATCAAATCAGAGGAGGATAATGACGAAAAAAAAGCTAAATCTTAAAACTCCTTTCCCCCACCCATCCCTGCTTCTAAGGCTTAACTTCACTCCTTGTTTCTTCCTCTTCCTCCTCTGCAGTGGCATAGGGGGACAGGGAATGGGGCCAGTGGTCAATTCATCACATGTTGTCTCTGATGCTCCTTCTTCTGCAGAGAGAAGACTCCTCACACTCTTCCCTGCTCCGGTGTGGATTCCCCAGGAGGTCACAAGTCCTGCCAGCAAACATTCTCCAGCATGGGTTCCTCTCTTCACAGGTCCACAGGTCCTGCCTGGAGCCTGCTCCAGCACAGGCTTCCCACGGGACTACAGTCTCCTTCGGGCATTCCCCTCCACCATGAGGTCTTCCACGGGCTGCTGCACTGTGGGCCTCCATGGGCTGCAGGGGTACAGCCTGCCTCCCCATGGTCTTCACCATGTGCTCCAGGGAAATCTCTGCTCTGGCACCTGGAGCACCTCCTCCCCTCCTCCTTCAGTGACCTTGGTGTTTGCACAGCTCTTTCTGTCACATACTCCTGGTCCTCTCTCCAGCTGCAGCTGCCAGGGTTTTTTTAACCTTCCCTTCTTAAATTTGTTGTCCCAGAGGTGCTACCACTGTCTCTGACGGGCTCAGCCTTGGCCAGTGCTGGATCCATCCTGGCCCTGCCTGGCATTGGGTGCTTGGACATGGGGTAAGTGTCTGGGAGCTCCTCACAGAAGTCACCCCTGTAGCCCCCCACTGCCCAAACCTTGCCATGCAAACCCCAATGAAGGAACAGCCTGGGTACCTGGAAAGCAGCAAGATCAAGGCTAATGGGTGAGAGCCAGGCTAACACCACGTAATCTTCCAGTTTAACAGCCCTGAACAGAGCTGATGCTGTTCAGCATGGAGGGTTGGGGTGAGATCCACATGGTAGCTGCTACTCAGGCGCCTGCTTCAGCATCACACCCGGGCAACACCAGCAGTGCTGCCAACATGGTCCCTCACCCCAGCCTTTTGCCCCTGCCAGCTGTGCACCAGCCCTGGGGATGGACCCCCCTTGCACTGGGCTCTTCTCTCCTGCCTCCCCATGGGGAGAAGGACCCACGTGGCAGAGGGGTGGGCAGCATGTCACAGGGCATGTCCACTCGCCTGAAGGAGGGCTGTTCTGAGTTTAAAAATATAAAAAGTGTCCCTCCATTTTGAGAAACATAGGTAATAGGAATAGATGCCAGGATTAAGGCACATGGTTATGAAAGACTGAAGGAACCAAGGTTTTATAAATTAGCAGTGTGAAGAGTCAGAGGGGATGTAGTCTTGCTCTATAAATACCTTCAAGGTAACAATATAAATGAAGGAAGGGAATTAGTTCACAGTCTCAGAAGATGGCAGGACAAAGTGCCTGAAGTTAAGGAGGGGAAGTTGAAGCTGGATGTAAAATCCTCTTGGCAGTGAGTATTCCCAGGCAGGGCACTCAGCTCCCCGTGGTATACGAGGCTGGAGTGATGCAGCAGCGGGATGATGGCAAGGAGCAGCCCACGAGCTGATGGCTGGCAGATGAAAGTAGGAAATAAATTTGAAGCTCTGTCTCACCAACAAAATAACACCTGGCAGAGCAGAGATACAATTAGAGTTGGAGGGTTGGTGTGTTTGCTGTGGCAAGAAGCTGTGCTGGTGGCCCTGGAGCGGGGGCTGTCTCCTGTGCTGTGCTGAGACAGCGGGGCTCCAGGGCTCCAGGGTCCCAGCGGGACATGCAAGTTGGATTAGTGTCTTATTTGCAGAGCAGCCACTCCTCAGGCAGCTGCCAGGGTGGGTTGGCCACACAGGTACCTCCCCACTCCATCTGGGGCAGAAGGCAGGAGGGAGACTCCAGCAAGACCTGCGAGCATTGCCACCTGCCCCCACGGCTGTGTCAGGGCAGCTTCAGGGAGGGCTGGGTCCTGTGATCACTTCCATAAATCCAGAGCATATTCTGGTTAGGAGGTAGGGGAGGACAAATCCGGTATCCAGTGCTGCCACACAGTGGTGAAGAGGCATTTCGGAAGGTGACATCTGCAACACCACCCCATGGAGCAATTTTGCTTGGAGCCTGAGATAGCCCTAGGTTGGCCCCAGGGCTATGGGGCCAGGTTGACACCTGGGCACAGGTGTTGGCAAGAGCTTGTAGACACAGGCCCAATTTAAAGCTCTTTGTTGACCAACTCAGTTCTTCCCCAGTGAACAAGATTCCTTGTAAGCTGCTCCCAAAGGCATGCTTTCCTTTCCACCATTGTATTTATTGGGTGTCCCTCATTGTAGTTATATCACCGTGTTACTATCAGGTTTTTTCCCGTTTGATTTCAACCCAGAATTCCTGTTCATGTCCTTACATCGTCCAAACCAATCAGACTCCCGCACTGGGCTCCACAGATCTCACAGACTCACAGCTCAACAGTCTGTCCTGCCCTCCAGCAGAAACACTGACCCTGCAGAAATTTACCTTAAAAACATGATCTCTTGACCAGGCAGAATGCTTTGAAACGCTGAACAGGGATGAATCAAACCCAGGACCCCGCTTCCCCACGGTGTGAACAACTCACCCCTGTCTTTCCAAGGTGCAGATCATTGACTGTGGTAGCTCCTGCTTGCCCTGCAGAGGTTTCATGACCTTTTTTTTGCATTAGTCTTTCTTCACTGGTGCGTTCAGCACCCCCAGCTTTGGGATGATCTGTGCGCACACAGTGTGCTATTAACACCCCATTGCAGATCATTACTGTAAAAGTTAATTAATACTTTGCCCGAGAACTAAGCCTGTGGCAACCTGCTGGAAGCTCCATGTGATCTGTGGGCCGTAGTTTACTGCTGCTCATCACTCACCCCGCTGGCGTCCCACTTCCCCTGCTCCTCAATTAACTTTTGAGGTACAACAATAGCTGAGATTTAGTTGACTCTGTCATCCAGTGGCTATGAAATTCGACCAAGAAGGAATAATTACAGCAAAGGAAATAATGAAGTTTTATATAATGTGCATTAATGACGTAAGCTTTACATACTATAGCAGTATAGATATTATTATATATAACAATGAAGAGGCCACACCACAGCCAAGCATGGAGGGAATGGGATCTCCTGGCCAGCACTTGGGTGCACTATTTCTACATTCCTTGTTCAGGTTACTGAAATGAAGCTAAACACGACCAAAGCTGATTGCAAAGAGCAGAGAGCGATCTCACAGCGTTGAGTTGGTGAGTTTTAAAATTAAATTCGGTGTTTGTAGATACAAAATGATACAAAATGGGAAAAAAAAAAGTAAACTTTACACGTAAAATCACGGGCCCTAAATGAGCTGCTAGTGTGGTGAAAGGGGTTTTGGAGTCACTGCAGATGGCCCCCTGAAAACAACACCTCCCTGCTCAGCACCAGTCTAAAAAGTAAGTTTGAGATTACTAATTATTTAAAGAAGAGTGGAGACCAAAGCAGAGGAAATCACTATCATTCTCTAAATCTGCCTTACAGATAAATCCACCTTAGATCCATGTCTTGAATATGGCACCCAGAACTGATTCCTTCTTTTTGTTTCTTCTTCCTTCCCTCCCTACTTCAAGATCATGCCAATGTTCTGGGAGAAGTACCAAAGCCTATGCTATCAGCAAAGTCACCAGACATTTTGAAAAGAAAGGTTGAACAGTGAAGTGGCAAAATTTGTTGACAGTTGTTATTCAAGGTTAAAGGACAAGAATTTACCAGAAGGAGATTAGAAAGATCTTAAAGTTCAGAATGACTGCACAATAAAATGTCACTAAAACCAATGTAGATATCTGCAAAATGCTGTAATGAGAATACCCAAATCTAATTTCAAGTACATGTGCTGGTCTGTGAGTCGACTTACCACACAGAGAAAAGATTTTGAGGTTATCACACAGAAATGTCTGGAAATGTCATCCCAGCGTTCAGCAGAGATCAGAATAACAACAGAATAACGGAGAAAGGAATACAGACCAAACTGCTAAACAGCATCAGGTCATAGCACTGCCAGTGCCAGGTGCAGTTGTGGTTCCACGTTGGGAAAAGCAGAGAGCAGAGCTGGAAAAGAGGGAAGCAGAGTACCGAGGGGTAGGTCAAAACCCCAGATACACAGGGATACAGGAATGGCTGACCTGAGCTGACACAACCATGCTGAATGTTTAGAAGGTCCTTTACGGTCCAGAACAGCTGAATTGTGATTTACTCTCCAATTCCTCTTTCAGTACAATAGGTTGGGGCACAAGCCAAGCACCCAGATGGAGATTCAACACCAAGCAGAGGAGGTGCCCCTCCAGAGGAGAAGGAAACAAGGTGAGCAGCTTTGCTGCCAGAGGATGCTGAGCATGATGAAGGGTCACAGCATTCAAGAAGCAACTGAGTAGAATGATGCTCATCTTTTCTGGTTTAGGAAAAGCCTGAGCTGTGAATGGTAGGAGGAGGGAGAATAGACCAGGAAGATATGTACTGCTGTTGTGCCCTGCTTGGTCTCCACAAAATTTTGGTGTGATTCCCCATAACTTCCTTGAGGCCTGTGAGGGCAACAGGTCACGGAACGAAGCCTGTGCAGGGAACGATTAGGATCGTGCATTCCCTAAAAGACAGACCTGAGGAGATGCCACAGAAGTCTATAAAATCAAAAATGATGGGGAGAAAGGGATCCAAAATAAACTACTAATTCTTTTTCACTGCACAGGCACTGGCAAGCTCCCAGCTGAAATGGGTCACAGGTGTAAAACCAACAAAAGGAAGCACTTTTCCACACAAGATAGATAGACATATATATAGATGTATAGATAAATACATACATATAAAACTGCGGAAATTCATTGCCACAAGACATGAAACACAACCCTGTAGCTGCAAATTTTCTTTTACAAACTGAAGAGTGGCAATGTGTTACAGCTCTAGCTAATTCCTCCCTGACCCGAGTGGCTGAATACACGTTCTTAGGTTTCTATAGACTCTATAATGTTCTGCGTACGTATTATAAAAAGTATTAAGTGTAAGCTTATGGTTTCTGGTATATTCTTAGCCTTTGTTGGAGAATGCAAATACTATTTTAGGGCATACTGTGAAGAAGGCACGGTGCCAAGACAAGCCTTTGCTGCAGACTGTCTTCTTTCATCTGGCACCAGGGCTTTCCGCGTTTCAGTCCTTCCACAATTCCTGTGCCATCGACAAACCAGCGATTAACAATTTATATTTTCCATTCTCCTCACCGCTAAAACTTTCAAAGCATGCGTGGCCAGGAACTGGTTGCTTTGGGCTCTTTAGTCACATCCCCTCCTGTGAGCACTCCTCATTTGCCATCGCAGTGCCAAATGCGTGTCAGAACTGTTGAGGAGCCACCCTCTGATTTGTTTAATCTTTAGCATGTTTGCTTGCGTGTTTCTAATTTATTAAGGAGAGTGTTTGGCATTAGGCAATTAGAAGTCTAGCGGTAGATGGTATTAATAGACTATTACTTCTTTAAATTGAACTTGTCAGCTATTCAAAAATATAGCAAATTAGCTTGGTATTTTCCATAAATTCGGTGGGGGTGAGTTATATTTGCCATTTATACATATATATATTTGCCATTTATATATATTTTTAATTCTTCACCAAAGTGCTGTATCAGTCATTTAATTCCTTTGCTATGGCTAGTTGTCAAGATGAAGGGCCTACAACTGTGTACTTTCTTAAACACTTGAATAATATTAGTTTTTTAGCAGATCCTGAACTTTTCTTAGCTCCAAAACCTCCTGAAAACCAACAGTAATAATCTGGACAGCTTCCTGGATGGTCCTAAAAAATCCTTGATGCAAATTGTCTAAGCTGCTGATTTAAAAATCATGCTGTGCATTGCCTTCCATGATCAACGAGAGTTAATTATGTCCTACCATCACTTAACATGACAATGTTATCTATCTTTTCCTCTGAAGACAGAGGATGATGTTTTATAAAAAATTGTGCTTTTACAATTTCATCACTTCTAGTAATAGACCAATATTACTGTTAGGATTGTTTTCATTCCAAATACACTTACCAAAAAAAAGGTTTTAAAAATTAATTATCTCAGGCACAGCTTTATAGTTTCATCCTGACTGATTCTCTTTTTAAAAAATGATGAAGATTAGTCAGGATTTCATGTCCTTCTGTGCTGGTTCTTAAATTTGTTTGGCTTGAGATTATGTTCCGGCAGTGAAAAATACCGGTGAAAGCAACTTAAATGATAGTTTGAAATAAATAAGAAATGGAAGAAAGGATGCAAATGGGTCAGTACTGGCAAAAGCTTTCTGACCGTGGCTCCACTTTTCAATTCCTCTCTCAAATTCTCCCCACCTGATTAAAAACTGTACATACAGTTTAGTAAACTCCTCAGTTCTGCAAACTGTTTTGGGGAAGGATGAATTTACTCATATGGAGGCCACGCGGAAGGGCTAAAAGCACACACTGAAATGCATCCACACAGGAACTCAGGAGTGGGATGGAGGCAGATGGCCATGGCCAGGAGATGCTGGAAGAGGTGGAGATGGAGCATGGCTGTCTGAGGAGGAGGGAGCTGGGCACCAACCCCCCACCCCAAATGTCCCAAACGCGCAGGGCCACCCTTCACAACACGGCAAAGGGAACAACAGCTATTGCCACTGAAATGCATCTTACACAGCACCCACCCCCTGTAAGTGCTCGTAAGTGCCTTTACCAAAATTCTGCTGGACGTTGAGTCCTGGCTCAGATGACATTTTTAAGCCTTTCAGCAAATCCATCTTGCCATTTTGCATTCTGCCCGGCCATAAAAAAAAAACCAACACAGACATGTCACAGGGCTTTCCATCATAAATTTTGCAGAGGCACAACAAATTGTATTAGAAGGAATTATCTTGGTCAGTTTGAATTAGGAAACTCTATTTTCCCTAATAATGATGACCTAAAGATTTTTAAATTTCATGTAACTTAAGTGTTCAAGAAATTGAGTTTATTAGCCTCTATATAATATTAATGATAGATTTGGTTTTCCTTTCACTTAAGTTTGTACATTAAATAACACTGACATTTATAATTCTGAAGATGGTCTTAGAAATACTCTCTATGAAATTAGTAGAAATTTTGCTATTGACTTTGACAGGCCCAAGGTTTTACCCCCAGCAATTAGCAGTCATTCTACTGTATAACTTGGCTCCCCGAAGGTCTGCAGAGCTCAGCATAATTATAACAGATTGTGTAATCAGACTGGCAGGACATGCAACCTGCAAGAAGAACCATGTCTACCACCCTTTTAAAAAAAAAAAAAAAAATTCTAAATAAGATCTTTCCCAAAAGGAAGGGCAAGCTTAAATGAATGCATTTTCATTATAAATGCCTAAAATGCAAGCTAATGATCAGCATGAGTTACAAGAAGAGATTCAACAAAACATCATGTTTGAAAATATTTACATGTTCTAGTTCGTCTCTAATGAGGGAGAAGATGATTTGCAGTTAAGGCTGCCAGGCCATTCTCTAATATGACTGGAGTATTCTCTCTGCAAAGAGGGAAATAAGAGAGAGAGGGTGGAGGAGAGAGAGAAACCAAGAGCAAGCCCTGTGAGTATAGGATGGAGTCAGTCTTAAATTAGAATTTCCTTTAGCTTTGGGAGTACATTAGACAACCGGCATTATTTAGAGAGATACTGTCAAGGTCACTGAGCCTCCGGCTCGCTGCCCTTCCCCCTTTGGACTGTTTGCAAACTTGTTAGGATGCTTAATATTCACTTGCCTTCCTACAAAATGTTCCAGTGCTCTTATTTTAAACCCAAACACATGGCCCAGCCCCCGGTGTTTCTCTCCCTGCAGCAGCCACGAGCATCCCGGTTCCCAGCCCGGGCTGCGCAGCTGAGCCCTGCACAAGCCAGGGGTACTCTGCCTGCACTCAACACCGAGCACCAGCTCCAAACCTGGCTGTCAAGGCACAACCCCAGCAGGCTGGAAAATAGCTGTGCATTTGATGGAATTCGGAAGTAAAGCCAAAAAAAAAAACCAACCCAAAAAAACCAACAAAACCCCCCAACAAACCGCAAGCCCATGTGCACGCGCACCAGGGGGTGGTGAGAAGAGGTTTGGGGAGGGAAGGGAAGCAGATGGGACATTTAATTCAGGGAACAAACTAATTTAAGTCTTTCAAGGAGTTTGTTATTATTTCTAGAGTGTTAAGAATGCATTTTTTCCCCCTGCATATAAAATGCAACATCCCTGCTCAGAAAAGATCTAAGAAAAAAAAGCCCCGCAATTTAGAATGAAGAGAAAAAGAAATACAGAATGTTTTAATGGTATCCTTTAAGAATACCATTATTTATATATTTCACAGATTAAAATAAATAATCATAAATGTGCAGTTGGCATAGGTCTCTTGGGTAAAGGCAAAAACAGGCAAATATATAAAATGGGTTTACATGCCAGGGTGATTGTAACGGCTCCTTCTGTCAGGTAAACACATAATTAGGATGTTTTCAAATAAATGTATTATGCACATGATTGAAGCCAATCCAGGCTGCAGTATAAATATTATGCCTTTTTTTTTTTTTTAAGTTGTATAATTACATATCTACCCATGGAGCTTCTCGCCTGATAGGCATCTATTTATGCAACACCACACTGTGGCTCTTCCACAGGTGCTGAAGCAGATACTTGCTGAACATGCAGCCCGCCTGATTTTTAAACTGCAATATCTCAGCTTTCTCTCAAAATACCAATTCTGCCTCAACCCCTTTTTGCCTAATTGCTTCTTAGATTTATCGTTTAATTAAAACCATTCTCGGGTTATACAAACAACAAATCCCACTAATGTGCGTGTGTGGGGGTTGTTTTTTTTTTCTTTTTCACGCACAAATTATTTTCCAAGGGATTATGCATCTTCAGCTTGGGATAGGATTCCGTCCCCCTTGGCTGGGCTGTCACTGCCAAGCGCAGCCTCGTGGTCGAAGCTGTAAGTTGAAGTTTATGATGGCAGCCTGACAAAGCTGTGTGTGTGGAGTCAAAGTGGCAATACTAAATGCCATTTGAAAGACTGATGCTGTCTTTAAGCCGATGCAATAAAAACTCTTCTTTACTTTATAGCATTTTCATACAGAGTCTCACAGCGTGTCTGGTCATGCACCAGGGAAACATAAATAAGATTAGTGATGGGCTGGATGAAGAAGCACCCCAAGAAGCCTCTGAGGGACATCACCTTCATGGTATTCCTTCCCTCAAAGCCCTCCTCACCTGCCAGGTTCCTGCGGGAAGGCACAGGGTGGGGACACGCCACAGCCCTGCCCACACAGCCTGCAGTGTTGTATGAACTCCTCACCCACAAAACAACATCTCTAGACGTCTAATCCCAGCCAGAGGCTGCCTTCAGAGCTGAGGTTTGAGCTCCAACTCCTGTTTGTCTAGTTCGGACAATTTGGAAGCCTCTGCTAAAATCCCTGCACCTGGAGGAAGTTCTAGAGAGACGTCCAAATTTCGGCAGCACAACTGCCCCTTAAAAAAAAAAAAAAAAAAAAAAAAAAAAAAGGTGTTCAGGTATAGACTTGCATTTGGATGTTTTTATAGGAGGAACACTGGAAAAAATGAAAAAGTTTTTCTGCAAGGAGCATCTGCTGCAGTTCTTGGAACAAGAACCCAACTCTTATGAGGATCCTGGTTGTCTCCAGCTGTTCAATATTAAAGGGCTCTCTAGAAGATTAGAGCTGCATAAAAAAAAGATAATAAAGATGAAACTGGACAAACTCAAACTAGAAACTAGGATGCCCATTTTTAACCACAACAATGTTAAACAGGTTCCAAAGGGATCAATAGATTGCCTGAAGCCTGAGCCCACCGAAGGCACGGCAGTGGTGCCAGCAGTTGGACTCACAGGCGGAATGCAGGACCCCTTGGAGAGGGCAGCTGGGCTTCAGGAAGCCCTGTGCTGCAGCAGGAGGTTGGTGAGGGAGATGGGATGGTGGGGGATGCTACAAGCAGAAGGCTGGAGGTGTAATGCAACCACGTAGAAGGAGGTTTTGGGGGGCAGAGCTGCTAACTTCTGTATCCCTGTGACCACCTCCTGTTTCCTTCTCCATCCTCAACTCACATCCTACAGCCGAGCCTCTCCCAGGTGCTGCAGGTGTCCCCCTTTCATGTTCATCTTCCAGTAGCTCCCTCTCCCTCCTGTTCCCTTCCAGCACTAGTGCCTCCAGCCTGCTTTGGAGGGGAAGCCTCAGGCTCGGCATCCTGCTGGGGATTTGGAACACAGACTCAGACAGGAAACAGGAGGAGAAGAGGGTGTTTGTTGCCAGGGTTGGGCTGGGGGGATTGCAACTGTTGCTACCGTTGAGGGGCTGCCTACCTGCTCAGAAAGGGAAAAAAACAGAGGGTGGAGATGTACAGCTCTCTGGCTCAGAGGTTCCCCCTCCTTTTGTCTCTTGGATGCAAGGTATGAAAAGATCGAGTACGCCCCTGGTTTGCCCCAGTGCAGGCTGTGTTGTGCCCCAGTGGTAATGCAAAGCAGCCTCCTGAATTTACAGCTGCTCTCTACGCGACCAGCACGGAACAGCAGCACCTTCAGCCCTACAGATGGAAGTATTGATAGAGGTTTTAACCTAGGGGAACCTTTTAAAATCAAAGCAGACACAAAGCAATACCCTTTATATCAGGCTGTAATTTTACATATAATTTGGGCTGCGGAAAGAAGTGTCAGTTGTCCAACGGCAAAAGCATAAAGGAGTTCTGCTGTGGCAACATCCCTGCCTTCCCCCTACCATGGATCCTCTGCCCAGTCTTCCACCTTGTGCTGCTGCCAGCATAGGCAAGGCTGCAAGGGAAAGCACATCAAGTTAAAACTTTCTTTTTTTCGGTTTTGTTTTTTTTCTTTTTTTTCCCCAGATTAGTTTTAATCCAGAATTGCACCCTAATTTGGTTCACACTGCAGCCGCTTCTTTTAATGTAATGGACAACGTGGTATGAGGTGAGAATAAGATGAAGAGGATGCTTCTTTTGGTGGCAGCACCAGCTTTTTCTGGATTCAACTGTATGTGAAGGTCAGGTGTCTGTGGCCATGCGTGGAGGTGCCCCTCATCGGGAAAATGGGGAAAAGCTCATCCCAGTGGCAGCTCTGATCTGTGCCTGATACTGGGGATGGCAGCAGTAGGTGGGAAGAAGACATGGAAGAGAATGGTCTCATCTTCCTCCCAGTTGCCTGAAGCAAATCCACACCCAACCACAGCATCTGAGGCTGGCTTGTCTCCTCTTCTCTGCAGTTTCATTTTTATGAGTTTCGATTGCTCTAAATCAATCCCTAAGACAGTGTATGATGCTACAGTGCACCACAGGAACGCCTAAGGGAACTTATTTGTACAACCTTTTTACAGATCATTTTGTGTCTTATGTAAGTGAAATTCTGAGTGGCAGTTTTATTTCATGATCACCAAAATGAATTGTTTGAGAATGTAGGGCTCTTTACCTGCTTTTTAAAAATCACCTGGTTTATTACACCTCTCCTCCTGAACTCAGTTGTTCCTTTTCTTTTCCTCTCAGAAGTGGCTGGAGGACAGTGAGAACAGAAACTGAATCCACCATTTAAACCAAATATGTATCTGATAATCACACTATTTTCTTTCAGTGTCTTTTCTAAAGTGAAGCTCTTCCTGTAAACCCATCTTCAAGAAACTAGCTTCCATCTAATATCTGGAATGAAAAGCAGAAAAAATTTATATAAGAGTATAATTTACCCGGTTTTGTGAATATTGTGTACCTTGAAGAACATCAACAAAGAGCTTTGGGAAACAGAACTATTCATATCAGCCCAGCCCAGACATCCATGTCCTGCCAGGGCCAGGAGCTGCTGATGTAGAGAAATGTGCAAAAGTTGACAGGATGTTCTCAGCATGTTCTGTTTGACCTCTAATAGTTAAAGACCGACTTGCACCCAAAAACAGAAGGCAGAATACTGCAGGGTGGTTTTAACCATTAAATAAAATGCCAAATATTCCTGGTATCAGAGGAATGTAGTGCAGAGAAAACATTAAAATTGTGAAAATCTTCAGCGTAGCAGCAGGGTACACTGAAGGGATGAAAGAATGAAAATTGCATGTGATGCCCCCAGTCTCTCGGTCACAGGAAAATCTCACAGACTGAAACTTTACCCAAACAAAACAAAGACTACAGCACAGCATGCACAGCCCTCCTTCTTGGGAGAGAATGGGGAGAGAGAACAAATCACCCAGGCCTGACATGACTCACATCACTTCATGCATGACTGAGAGGTGCTCAGATACTACAGCCATGAGCCCAGGCCAAGAACCTATTTAAAGAAAATTAGGCACGGGACATGCTAAAGCTGCTAAAAAGACTTGCAGATGGAAAAATGTGGGGTAGAGAAATAAAGCCCTGGGTGAGTTCAGTACCTCTGTTTTGAAGTTTAACTCTTCAGCAGTCTGAGAGCAAGGAGAGTGGGGAGGTACAGGGAGGATAGCCAGTGCCCAGGGCAGTCACTGAGCCCTGCAAGTGCTCAGTTTGAGAGTGCTTTTGGGTGTGTGGGGGTGTGTATGTGTCTGCAGGATGGAATAGACATGGAAAGAGAAGTAAGACATAGGCAAACATGGAGAGCTGTCGGGATGAAGGTCAGCAAATGGGAACAGGCAGGGGAGGTTTGGTTTAAAGGTGGGATGAGGAGGATGTCTTGTAGCTTTCTGTAGGGGCCAGGGTTCAGACAAGAGACAGTCAGGAATGCCCAGCCAGACCATTTCATTTGCTGAACATGCCTGAACCTTCAGTTTTGGAGAAATGCCATCTCAAGGTGCTTTTAAAAACAAACCCAAATACCACTGTGTAATATTTGCAGTTGGAGTTGGCTTCTTCCCCACTTTGACAGCACAGCTCCACAAAACAGCACTGCAGAAACAACCATTTATTCCTAAATTTTAACAAAGTCTCTGCCATGTTTATAGCCTGTTCCTCACCCACTTTATTGCTATTACTTAAACTTGCAGAGAGTCGTCTTCGAAGTTGGGACACATTTTCCACATCCATTACTCTGAGCACCCTAATGGGAACAGAGCTTAGAAACGCCACTGGTATTATCACCACTAAAGCAATTGTATGCTGACAGGCTGCACCTTTCTCCTAGAATCATGACGGAAAGGTTAGTTAAATTTAGACAATATTTATTCCCTGAAATTCCAACTATCTTTAATAGGAGAAGCTATAACCTCCCTGATGCACAAAACAGTCCTTGCAGCTGATGTCTGAAGCCTGCACCTGTTATTCCAACAGAGGTGACCTCTGAAACAAGAAAGCCATTCTATATAAACACTGAGTTAAGTGACTTTCCCCATGTCTCCTCAAATAACACCCAAATATCTTTTCTTGTCAAAATCTTGCACTTGTCCCGTAGTATACACAGTAAATCATGACAACCAGTGACTTATTTGAGGGCTGAAGCCCAAAGCAAGAGGTGCTGGTGCCGAAATAAGTTTAACCAGTCACCAGCCTCTAAAATATTAAGCTATAAAATACAAATCTATTTTTTCAAAAAACGGTGTTAAATGACCTGTCAGGACAGCTGATCCCTGCTGAGTTTTTTTTTTTTTCCTTTGGGATGGCAGAAGGAACAAATTGAAGGAAAGAAAAAAATCATTAGGGGATCATTTCAGTTTACTTCTATAGTACGTGACTGTTCTGCAACAGGGCAGCAAAATTCTGGGAAGCATTTAAGTCCTTGCTCAAGTTTAAGAGATTAAGCATCCTATATCCCTCCTTCTAGCCTCTTCCCGGGTGTGTGAGCCCTGCCCTGTGAGCACCGCGAGGATTAGTCCCGCGGACCAGCGGAGGGCCGATGCTCCAGGTTTGCACCTCCCACCGCCGGTGTTGCCACACCACGGTCACACACCCTACAGCACAACCACCTTCCCCAGCACGGTGGCATTCTCATGCTGTTCACACGGGCTGGCCACTGCAGCCTGGTCACCGCACGGAGCTCGGATGCTGAGCTTCACGTTGAGAAAGCTCTCTGTTGGCTGGAAGAGGAATAAGTACAAGTCAGCTGTGAAATTCTACCTCTGCCAAGTTCACGGCTGCCTGTCACGCTCCAGGCCAGCTCTGGCGCCTGGAATATTTCAGTGAGGAGATCCCAGCTCTCACAAACACAGCTGGCAGGCCCCAGACCCCTCCTCTGTGCCCTTGCTGTAGGAGGCTGGAGCACACAGATGCTTCTGCTCGATTTCTTTACAGAACTCAGCTGTGGGGCAGAGCTATGATAATTGTCCTGTGCCCGAGGGACTCCTGAGACCCCTCTGAGGCCACTCTTGCCATTCACACACAAAAGGCTGAGATGATGTGATGTGGGGGCAGTACTTTTTTCTCATCACTTTTTCAGGACTAGAGCTCTCAAACACCGAGGTAAGAATATGGGACTCCTCATTTATTGCACCTTGAAAATTTCAGATCTGATCTTCCAAGTTAAAAGGAAAATCTGGTAGACAGCAATCGTGTCAGCTCCTTTGGGAATATAAATGTCAATCCAATATATTTGTCCTGTTTGCCTGTCAGCTGTTGCAGCAGAGCTGTGGTCAGGGTGATCCTTCTCCTGGTTATTCTTGCTGTATCTGCTCTCCGAATTGCCTTTTTATCTTAGGTGGCTGCTGTCAGTGGGTGCTGCTGCACGCAGAACTGAGAGCAGAATCCATCCTGCAGTCAGACCTGAAGTTGATGATAGCGTCAAAGAAAAGCACTAGCTGTGCAACCCTGTAAAATACTAAAAGTTTGTAAGAGGCAGAGTTCTCTGAGGGAGCAGAAGCTGTTCAGGCAAAATAATTTTTGGTGCTGTGGAACAGTATTTTGGGATACTTGCCTTGCTTTAATGTGAAACGTTAAGCATATGACTTCATCTGCTACTTGGTTGTGAGATGAAAATTTAAGGTGGATTTTTATTGCAGAAAAAGGGTGTGGAAAAGTTTAGTCAGCATGAAAGTTTAACCTTGCTAACAAGGTCTATAAATCTGCTGCAAGGATAAGACAATGCCACTCCCTGTCTCAATGCTTTAATCAAAACCTACTCCTGTACACACGAGCTATATTAGTGCCATTAATCGTCTCATGCTTACAACCCAACCTGAGGTTTCAAAAGAAAATTGTTTTTTTAAGGTCTCTGAACATAGTCCCCAGTATTTTCCTAACTGCTTTATGGCTTCTTTTAAAATGCTTTCAACTTGTTCTGAAAACCAAATATAAAAGTAGGCAGAACTAAAAATTAATAGGGGAAAAAAAAAAAAAAAAAAAAAGGATTGGGTTGAAATTGCATTTCCAGAAGCTCCTGCTTTCAGTAGTGTGAAAGTGAGGAAGGGAGCTCTCAGCCCCCAGACGGATTTTCTGGCAAGGCTGAAATCAGACAAGAGCTTTGATCCAATATCAGGAGTCCCTTCTCTACAGTTGTTAGATAAAAACAAAAACCAAGTCTACAAGCCCAGTCACTCTACAAACCTGGGCCAGGCTGGTGTTGCTGCCGCTGCCTGACTCGGATCTCAGTGCAAATCTGTCCCTTCCTTCCTGGGTTGCCTCGATCTGAGAGCTTGTGCTTTCAATTTTCTGCCCTGGGTTACTGTGCTCTGAAAGCTTGTGCTTTGCCTTTGCACAGGGCTATAAAAGCCTGTGGGCACTGACAGAGCTTTCAAAACTGTTTGAGTCAACCTGTCCTCTGGCACACGGCACCGGGGCCGGCGGCTGAGCTCATTTCCTTGCTCTGCCACTGGCTCCTGTGCGACATTAGCTAAGTCAATTAGCTTCTGCTTGCATCTGTTTTTCACCTCTAAAAGGGGGACAGTAATAATTTCCTACCTCGTAGAAACCCTGCGAAGATAAATACATTAGCTTAGGAAGTGCTCGAATACCAGTGCGATCAGCGCTCCTCTCCATCTCTTTGACAGCCTGTGGTCTGCCAAACCATGAAGGATTGGAGCTGAAGACCACCAGACCAACTCTTGGACTGGCTGAGCACAGATGTCATCGCAGTGAAAGCCAGAAAAACACAATTTCTCAGGGACCTGACAAGAATGGAAAGAAATGGAGGAGAGGCAAACTCTGGCAGGAAACGCAGAGGGGAGCAGAGACCACTCCAGCAGCAAGTTCGCTGTATCCTGTATATTGTTTGCTTTAATTTACGTGTGCATGATGTATTTTAGTCTTTCCATTACATTTGTTTAGGGTTAAAAACGGACACCAAGCTGATATTTCTGGGACTTGAACACATGGAGACCATGCTGCAAAGGATAATTACTCATCTGCAACTCTGCTTTTCTGAACAAGCGGTTACATTTTGGAAGAGTCTTCCATGAGCCAGCTGCCATTAGTACCTCAGAGTCTGGCCCTTAGCAGAGGCAGGTGGTCATTTCAATTTTTGTCTTGGTGACCAGCATTCCCAGGGTCTCCCTGTACCACATTTTATTCAGTCAGGAGCAGAAAACTTTTCCCACTTAATAATGCCCGAAATCTATCCACCCACCAGGAGCAAATTGCCCAGTGGTTGTTGATGCTGGTTTGTTTGCTTTTCTTCCCAGTGATCTTAGGTTTCTTGTTTAAAGTGAGGAGCAGGACGTAAACAAACTATGAAGATTAATACTCGTGTTTACGTGCTTTGTAGGACCTCTAAGGCATCAGTCAAAAGGGGAGCTTCGCTGTGCAGGGCCACAGTAAGAGAGAGCAGGTATATCCTGACCAGATCTGGTCAGCCAGTTGAGACAACCAAGACAGAAAGGGAAAGACACTTGTACCTACTTTACAGAAAGGTGGAACAGGAAACTTATGGGCCTTGGCCAGGAAACAGAAGCAAACACCACGTTGGCATTGTGATTGCACTTTTATTGCAACACTGACTCATTTCTTCAAAAGTGCAAGCTGTAGTAAAGCAGAATTAAGGAGAAGTTGCTATCCTCCACCTAAAGATTTCTCAGTCCAGACAATCTAGTGCTATGAATGAGGAAACATCAGAACTGTCTCTCCAAGGCTGCAGTTCCCTCAACTGGAGAACAGAAATGGGTGAAATAGATTTTTTTTATTATTATTATTATTTGTAGCAAAACAGAGTATTCTAATAATCCCGTCTTACAAAGGAAATGAAAGAGTCTTGGGGGTAATATTGAAAAAATGGTGGGCAGTCAGAGTCATGGCCATATGGTCCTCAAGCTGTGCTGTCAAGCAGATCTACAGATGGAGATGTATTATCTTACATGAGCACCAAGTTGAGCATTGCACCAGGCACTTGTGAATCAGACCAGGAGACCTGACAATACAATTGACAATTACTATAAAATCAGGTGAGAAACTGTCAGCAGCAAGAACACTCCCTAAAAAAAACCACCCCAAAACCCAACAGCTGGAGCAAGGACAAGCTTCTGACAGGCTCTGCAGCCTACAGATTCATTCCAGAGCATTTAGCAAGTTTAGCAACATCTGAAATGAGAAGGGAAGTTGTTCTGACAAGTCTTAAAAAAATCAGCACCCCGATCTTTTGATTTTATACCAATTTATTAAGTTAAAGGCAAGCCCTGCTGTATCTATACACTAGCTGGCTATCAAGTAACACACAGGGCAAGGGGATGGGTGAGCATTTACTCTGAAAAGCTGCATGAAAGGGAAGGAAGAGCTACCAGGAGCAAATATACACCCTGAGACTTTGCTTTTCAAAAAGCTTACCATTGGAATGGCTGAGCAGGCTGGAGCCACGAGAGCTACCAAGATGACACAGTGGGGTGCTGTTTGTAAACTGGTGGATCACTCTCAGGGCCTTAGGACTCAGAATACAGCTCTGGTGACAACATGTGACTGTGTCCTGTACTAAGCAGGCCCCTGAGGAAGATGCCTTTGCTTCGAGGAACAGTGGCCCATGACTGTGAAGTCCTCAGACAGGTAAGGGGGTGATAAATCAGCCTCCCCATGGGAAATGGAGTGCAAAAAATTGGGCTCATGCTATTCATAGCCTTCCAAGTTTTTACATCATTCAGGCATGGAGTGCATGGGGGAGTAACAGAGAATTTTGGGCGGTAGGTGTATAAGAAAACGCTTTGTTTCATGATTCAGCTGATGAATGGCTTACACCCATGGGACAATCATTAACCTGCAAGTCTTGGCTAGAAGCTTCAGGGCATCAAAAGTTTATGAGGCAGCTCTGTGTCAGTCACACGAATCCACATTTGTGAAGGTGTTTGGAAACCCACATCTTTTAGGTGTCTAAAAAGATCTTAAAAATCTGTCCTGTAGATTGGCCCAACGTTTCAGTGTCTCCAGTCAGAAGTTCTTACACATCTGACAAGATTAGCAAAGGAGCAATAAGACACTCATCTTCCATTTTCCAAGAAGACTTCAAAAACCTGTTGCTTACACATAAAATGAATGGGTGTTCAGTTGACATGACCGACCATGTTTTGCCAACATGGATTCAGTGCGAGCTGGGGCTCTGGTGGCTCTTTGAATCCCTCGTCTGGAGTAGGGATCTCCCAGCTCTGGAGCATCCTGAAGCAGATCCAAATTTTAACACGGAGAATGGAGCCCATGGGCACTTTGGCAGTGCTGCGTGGCACTCGGCCAGCACCACTTACTCTAAGCTCTGTGGCCTCACTGTGAATGCACGAAGGGCTGATTTGCAGCAATATTTGGAAGGAAAATACTCCCGGCACCAAAAGCTTTAGTGGCAGGGCTTCCTGCCATGTGGCAGGGGTGTGAGACTAAGCTTCAGGTGCTCGGTTTAGGGCAGAGGAAAGTGACGCACAAGGAACTGGGCATTCAGGAGTCTGAAGCCCAGAGCTTTTAAGAGTGCTTGAGGCAACAATGCCTCTGGAAACTATTTGGCCCTTACCAGCACCCTGGCTGAAGGAGATCACAACAGCAAAAAATCCTCAAAGGGACACAGTTAACATACACGAGAAGAGATCCTGGAGTCCACAGAGGGGGGGGAAAAATTAACATGCCGTGGGAAACGCAGATGTGACCCCTGCACGGTGCACTGAGGAGAATGGCAGCAGGGCGAGACCGCCGAGCACCGCGCTGACGCAACCCCAGCTCCCAGGAAGGGTCGGGCAAGAAGCCAAAGAGCACCAACACACCCGGTGCAGGTGACCGACTGACTTAACCCTTCCACCGCCTCAAAAGGCCGCAGGAAATCAATCCCCCTCAGTTTCTGCATTTTTTTTAGTCCGGGGCCCTGGACGGGGGAGCAGGAAGGGGGCTGCACGGAGCAAGCGAGCAGCTGGAGCGGCAGCGCGCCGAGCGCACGGGCTGAAACGCCGCGAACAGCCCCGGCACGGCCGAGCCATCGCAGCCCGCAACAGGTCCCGGCGCGGCGCTCGCCCGCCAGCACCGGGGACGGAGAGACCCGCGGGGACACCCACTCTGCGTCCCGACCACCGCTCCTCGCACCCCCCGGACCACCTGGGGCTGGGGCCGGACCCGCGCCCACCGCGCCGCGCCCCGGGGCTAAGAGCGGAGGGACGGGGCGCGGGCAGCGCTCCGAGCACGGCGGGGCCGCAGCCCCCTCCCGCGGCCGCCGGCACAGGAGGAGAGCGGCGGGGCCCCCCGGCTGCCAGCCCGGCTCCTTCCGGCGGCGCCGACACAAGGGCCCGCCCCGGGCCGCGGCCGCGCCCTCGCCCGGCCCGCCGGGCCGCCCCCCGCCCGCCCCCGCCCACACCTGGCCGGGGCGGGCCCTGCCCGCCGGCTGCGGGCCGACTCGGCGGGCAAGGCGGGCGGCGGCGCAGCGCAGGCCGCGGTGGAGCAGGGCGAGATTCGGCCGGGAGCAGCGCCTCGCGTCGCCGCGGGGCCGAGCGCGGCAGCGGTGCCCCGGCGCGGCCGGCCCAGGTGAGCCCGCGGGCGGCAGGTGGCGGCGGCGGGGCGGGCTGAGCTGGGCTGGGCTGGGCTGGGCTGGCGGTGGGGCGGGCGCGGCGCGCGGCCCCGGCGGGGGCGGGCTGGCGGCGGCGCGCGCGGAGCGCGGTCCCGCGCGGCGGCGGCAGCGGCGGCTGAGCGAGAGAGCGAGCGGAGCGGAGCGGAGCTGCCGGCGGGGAGCGGAGCGGGTTCTCGCGCGGCGCCCGGAGGCAGCATGCGGGCGGCGGAGCCCCGGAGCCCCGGTAAGCGGCTCGACTGCGGCGCCTCTTCCCTCCTTAGCCCCCCGTGCCCGGCTCCCGACGCGGCGGGATCGTCTCCCGGGGAGCCGCCAAACTCCACCGCCTGTTGAGCCCCGCGGATCGGCGCCCCCGAGCGCTGGCCCCGCCGCCCGCCTCGGCCACGCCGCCGCCCCGGGTGCCCCGCGGGAGCAGCCGTGCCGTCCCGGAGCCCCCCCCCGCCGCCCGCTAGAGCCGCCACGCGGTTGCCCGGCGGCCGCCGGCTGCGCCCCGCGGAGCCTCCCCGGGCCGGTGGGAGCAGCCAGGCACCTGCCGGCGCCGCGCTGCCGGGGGCGCGGGGCTCGCCGCCGCGGCGTGACCTTCCCGGGCGGGCTGCGGCGCTCGGGGCAGCCCCGGCGGGCGGCTCTCCCGCGCTGGGCTCGGGGAGAAGGGGGTCGTGTCCCGCGGGGCGCAGCGCTGAGCGCCGCGGGGCGTCCCGGGCGCGGTGCCCCCGCCGTGCGGGGCGGGCGGCGGTGGCCCGAAGGCTTTCCCGTGGCTGGCGCCGGCCGTTCCGCGGAGGGAGGAGGGAGGCAGAGAGGGCGGGAGGGCGCTGCAGCGGGGGGCGGCAGACCGCGCCTTCTCCCCCCTCCCGGTGGGGCGAGCGGCCGCCTGGGAGAGCGCGGGGCTGCCGGGCGGCGGCGTCTTGGGTGGCGAGAACAAAGGGCCCCCGGCGGGAGCGGGCAGGAGCTCCGCCGCTGCGCCCGGGGTGCCAGCTCCCCGCGCCGGGGTGGGTGTGTGTGTGGGGGGTTCATCCCCTTCTCCCCCGCCCGTCCTCTCGGGGGAGCGCGGCTGCAGCTTCCCCTCGGCCAGCTCCTGCCCCGCAGCCGCCCCCGCAACCTGTTGGTCCGCCTGGCTGTCCGGGGGTGCCGGGAGGTGCCGGGCGGTGCCGGGAGGCGGGCAGGGCTCCCCCGCGGGACGCCCGGGGGCGCGGGCGGGATCGCTCGTGGCGGGGGGGTTCGCGGGCAGCCCCGGGCGAGCGGGAACCGAGGCTGGAGGCGAAGGCGGTGGGCGGGAGCGTTTGCCTTCGCGGCGGTTTCTGCACCCGACAGAAACTGTTAAGACCCAACTTCAGGCAGTTCAAAAATACCTGGCGTAAATTAAATTCAGTGAAAGAAAGTGCTTCCGCGCTGTTTGAAGGAAGATCTCTTCCCGCAGACCTTTTGTGTGGGAAAGATGTGGATGTGCTCTTGTTTCCAGGAGACTGACTGGGGCAGCTGTTTTAAAGCGTTTTGGAGTTTCATGTTTATTTCATATGTAACCGAATGAAACTGTATTGTCAGCATGAAATACAATATTCTCTTGTCGATTTCGGAACTGAGCTATAAAAAGTGATTTGGGCTGAAGATAACTGGATAGTCAAAGCTTCAGTTGCGTGTTTGCTGGTTTGGAGATCTCTGAAGGCAGCTAACTTGCACGGGGACAGTGTGCAAATAGAGTTTCCTTATGCTGCTTGTATAACCACCTTTGTTCGTTTTTCAAGGTAAATGTAAGGGAAGTGACAAATTTAATTTGAGATTCCTAAGGTCCTGTACTGCAAATGACTTATCTCTGTGTCTGGTTACTGGGCGATTGTTCCAAGACTGCCAGTTTGTCTTTGAAAGCAGCTTTTTAAATCAAGTCCACTGCATTCATTATGATAATGCAGGAAATGCGTGGTTCACGAGGTTGGTTTTATAGATGGGGCAAGTGTACTTTAATCCTGGTTTTATTATTTCTGCTGTGGCGGTTTGATGTGGGGCTGAGGACGTAGGAGTAATAGATATCCATACGGTGAAGTGCACGATCAGCAATCTGAACTCAGAAAGCAAAAGGTAGAACCTGAATGGCAAAACGGCTGTTTTGTGATCTGAGTGTGTGCTGGGTGACAGTGTTGGATTATTTAAATTCTCAGTTCCTGCCTTTAACCGGCCCTCTTAATGTGCAAGTTTCTTAGCCTACGTCACTGATGTGCGTCCTGGCTGCTGAAATAGGAGGCAGCATGACCACACACTTGTGAAGGGGTTAAAACAGCTTACGGCCGAAGAGTTGGTGCATCACTTCAGATCAAGAGATTTTTATATTCAGCTTAGTTACAAATATTGCCATCAGCCCTTTTCTTCTTGTGTGCATGTCCATGAGTATGTCTTGGATGCAAACTGGTTGGGGCCGTCAGCAAAATAGTAGAAGCCACAGGCAACATTTTATTCTCATGCACGTTGCCAGTGAAAATGTCAATTTCTGGAAAATCAAAGTAGAAGCCGTCCTACGTTGCGTATTGGTTGTGGGTTGAGAGTTATGCAGGTATTTTTAATTTTATTTTTTTTTTAAACTAAGTCCTGGTTTTGGGAATGTGAGATAATTGTCATTGGCAAAAGCAGAGAAGACAGTCAAGTCTTGGGATTATAAGGAGAAAGATCTAAGCTTGTGGATAACAGAGAAGAAATGTTTTCTTCTTTGTGTCCACATAATGCAGGGCTGTGGGAAGATATGGTTAATGAGGATGATTATTGCTGTGGCTTTCCATAAATCCACTTGTAATGGAGGCTTTGTACAGTTACTTCTGAATCTGTACATTTAAAAACTGCAAATAGCGATAATGGAGTTGGCTAATAGCAGACTGTCAAGTAAGTGCAATCCTTGTGATAATGTTCAACCATAGATCTCCGTTTAAGCATTACTTTTAAGCAGAAAATGTTTCTTGTAGGTCATAGTATATGCAATTGGGAGGAAAAAAACCCAGGAGTTGTTGCTGCCTGTTCTTGAATCTTAACCAGGTAACTCTAATTGTGCAAAGGGTACTTTTTCTCTCCAGCTTTTTATCAGATGGCAGGAGATGTACAATTCAGTAGATCCATTTGATGTGAATTTAGATAGTGGAAAGGAATACTAATAATAACCAGCTTCAAGAGACTGACTGAAGAGGTCTACCCAAGGTAAATCTGTGACTGTGTGAAAATTAAAGTTGGAACTTGTGCCTTTTGAAGGATTGCAAACTTTCCTATGAAGCACCGGACTGACCTGGAAGCCGCCAGATGAGATTCTGAGCTGATCTCGTTAGTGGTATTAATCAGAGCAACCCTTTCTGTTTCAGTGGTCTTTTAGTGATTCTTAGAAGCCAGGGTTGAGGGTTAAATTACTAATGTCTGTTTTGCAACTTAAAAGGTGAAGGTAAGACAGTAGGGAACATTTTCATGTATTAACTCGCCCCAATACAAAAGGGTGTAAAAGTACCTATTATTTTCAAGTAAAGCACTTGTAGTAGCTACTGGCTGTTTTATATAGTGTTTTGAACGAGTGCAGTTGTAACTTACGTAGCTAAGAAACAGCTTTTGAAGGAAACTGATGGGAGGGTTGCTTATGTTTATGTTTGGTGTAATTCATTGAGAAATATTGGTGATGCTCTCCGTCACTGCTTGCTCTCCTTTAAAAGCAACGCCTCGACTTTCATCTTTCACGTGGTCTGTGAGGGCTCCTCACGCGGAGTTACTTTTGCTCAAAATCTGACCATGGAAAGCAAAGCTTTGTTTCCGCAGGTCTTAGTGCAGCGTTCAAACCCAAAATGCGTGCTTCCTTTCCAGTAAAAACTAGTAATTACACGGGGTGGTAGCGAACTGGAAAGTATTGCAAAACATATGTAAGAATACTGTCGTACAAACCCCAAAACTGACGAATGAGTCACTGCGCCAGTGCTATATCAAATTCTATCTATACACGCGGTTTAAATGACAAGTTTACTTTAGGCAGGGAATATGCAATTTTCTTGTACTCCTCCTTCATCTGATGTCAAGTGAGCTTAATGAAATGGTGCATGTGGGCATACAGGAGGCACCAGTTGTAGAGCTTTAATGAGCAAAGGGAACAAGCACTGCTTGGCTCTATTTGTGAAGATGATAGACATAACTACGCTTATATTAAAACCAAGTTCATGGCACTGGTGCGTATTTTGAGATGTATGTTTCTCTTTATGTACCTCATCAACGTTTGCTTGTGTGCATTTACTAAAATTTGTTCTTTCTGTTTTCTATAGGAGAGAGTGCTTGTTTTTTTAGCAGTATATGTGTTCATCTTTACAAATTCATGTTAGTTAAGGGGTTTTTTAACTGGCATTTTGGCAGCGTTTTTGTCCGTATAAAATTCAGGTCACTACCAGGAATGAAAACAGGATGATGGTCAGCATGGGAAAAGGGCCCATGATTGTAGGTTGAAGAGGAAAAGGCCACTTTGCACTGCAGCAACACAGGTTTTATTCATACCTTTGACAACGGGGTTGTGATTTATGATGAGAAACTTCACAAAGCTTTGGAGACCCCCCCCCCCCCCCCCCAAAAACCTGGGCCGTATAAGCAGGCAGTAACATCCTATAGCTGGGAAGCCTGTGTGAGCTGGTGAGCTCCAGGTGGACTGGAGATAGTTGATTTGGAGACATTGGGGTCTTATGTTGTTGCATTGTGTATATCTGTGGATTTTGGGGTGCCTGGTGAAACACCTGTGGGGAATCCTAGGCTGCAAAGCTAAAGAACCCAGTGACCACTCAACACTAGGAGGAAGAGAAACCCAGTATTGACTCAGCCCTAGGTGGAAGACTAAACTATTGACAAACTCTTCTGTTAGTTTCTAATTTAGCCAATTCTGCCACAAAGCCTATCCCTTCTGCTGTCTGTTAATCACTGTCTTTGTGGGCAGCAGGAAAGATGTAATGCACGTCCTTGGTCTTCACCTTATGTTGATCATGAGAGCTGTAGTGACCAGTGACTGTTTGCTGTCTGTAGGAAGGTTGAATCTCTCCTCAGGCTGTGAAAGGAGGCCAGGGAAGGAAAACTGGAGCACTTGCTATTTAGTGTCAGCGTGCACACACTGTACATACACCTCTGCCTTCCTGAAAAGAAAGGATAAAACAGGTCTTGCTCCTTCAAGGATTCTGTTATCTGAGAACTTTATTCTAAAGATCAGAAATACAGAGATAACTTAGGGGTTTTGGAGCAGAAGGTGGAAGCAATGTGTATAAAAAGCCTGGCTGAGCTCAAAATTGACAAAAGCACCTCCTAATATCTGGGCTTGGTACTGGGAGGAAGCTCCTTTTGGATGCTTTCATTAAGTGCAACCCACTGTGTAGCTGAAATACAGCAGTACCATTAATCTGGGAAGGAATAGGATGGTCCCATTCTTATTCCTGTCCTGGAAGCTTAGAAGCTTCCAGTTTACAACCTGTCCAAAAGACATTTATTTCTTGGCACAAAATTTCAGCTGCAGCTGGCGAGTGGGTAAATACTTTCTTCCAACCATACTGAGAAGGAGAGGAATTATTTAGGTTGGCACAAGAAGTTTATAGTTGGGAGTTGTCAGATGAAATAGAACAGAGGAAAAAAAGCCCAGGAAGGCCGGGCATGTGGCATCGTTCTTTCTTTCAAAAGCAGTGCTGGAAATCTCGTCATCACTTGAAGCCAAACAAAGCAATGCATGTGCTTGACTGTGGTGAGGAATTATCTGTTGGCTTCACAGTCCTCTCCTCCTTACTTTTTTTTTTTTTTTTCCTGTTTTTTGGGTTTTTTTCCCCCCTCCTGCAAGTGTTGTGTCTAACACTGAATTGCATGTGTGTGTACAGCGAATAACATCTGTTCTATTTTATGAGATCCACAGAGCATGGTTGCTTTTCTATCCCTCCTGTGTATGGATTCTTCTCTCATGTGTCATCCTTGCTGCTGAAGGCAGCCAGGCACTTGAGCTTTTTAATATCTCCTCTCTTGAGGAGGAGGAAGTTTATTCATGGGGTGGTTCTTGAATCTTCTGTTAGATTTCCCTCACAAAATTAGATCTTAGAGCATTTTAGAAAAGCCATTATTTTTCTAGAGGGTTTTGTGAGAGGTAAAGAAAAAGGGGTGATGTGCATATCTTTTTCTGGAGGAGTTTTGGTAATTTTTATATCAACAGGTTAGATTTTCTGCACCAACCTAGATGTATTTTTTAGGATAATTAATTGGGAAGTGTAAAAAATGCTAGTCTAGTGGTTAGATTTTAGGTGACATATTTTAAAAAAGTAAGCATTTTATCTGGCAGGTATTGTGCTTCTGATCTTTTATCTTGAAGGATAACAACCTGGCAAAATGGCAGAGAGGATCCTCTTGGACACAGTGTGTTCAGAATTTGTTGAGGGGCTATATGCTTGGAAGACAAGACATGGGGGAAAGGAGAAAAAAGTGAACTTGTTTCTTGGAGGGAGTTGTTGCCGTTTTTATAGAGTACTGTTTCCTTCAAATGCAGAGGAGTTATGTTTGTTTATATCTTATTAAGTAACATTTGTTTTGCTAAATTTGATCAAAGGTTTAGTTGTTGCAGAATCAATAATAATTCTCTTACCTTAAGGAAAAATCTGTAATTTATGAATGGACTGTCTGTTGTATTTTAACTACTTGTACTACAGAATTTGCAAGATTACACAAATTGACTGGAAGATGCATGCAAAATCCAATAATACATTTATCATGTCAAAGTTCAGTGAAATATGAAACAAAATTACCATAAACAAAGAAAATTGGCCTCTTAAACCTATGAGCTAGAAGTTGTGGATATAATTTTGTAATATATATTCTCAGTGGGTTTGTTGAGACTGTTCGTGGGCACCGCCAAAATTCCTTTACAGTCTTACGAATTCTGAGCCATGTGTTATGTGGTTAAAAAAAAAAATAAAAGGCACTTGTAAACTTGTATTTTACCTGAGGATAAAGCATGTAGGTTTAAGCATGTGTGTTAGATATTGACTGTCTCCTCACTATAGCCTTGTGTATGGGTAGCTTCCAGTTAATAAAATTCAGATTTGAAGAATTAGGCCCAGGGAGACAAGTATTTCAGCAGATTTTAGTGCTGCTGCTTTACTTCTGCCTCTTGAAACAAAGGCAGGATTATAAACTTTTGGAGGAGAGTTTGTTACTTGTGAGGTGGGAGTCTGTGGCTAGCAGCTCGCGTAGGTTTGCGTTTTCTCTGGATTCTGCTGTGTCTTTGGATCCTGTAAAAAAACTAAACTTGGTGCCTTGAGTGTAGTGTTAAGGTGGAGTACTCGTTTGGGATCTTCGGGCTCAAAAAAAAGGGCTTTTTAGAATAGACCATCCATTAGCCTAATTTTCTGAAGTCTGTCCCGTTGCAGGGGGTTCATTTTAGCTCAGGTCAGGTAGGTGCCAGATCCTACTCCTTCACTAAGACAAGCCAAGACAGGGAAAGCTTGCAGAAGCCCCGTGGCACGGCCGTTGATTTGAGCAGCTTATTTTGGATCGGTGCAAAGTGTAACTCCGCTATTCGTAGCTGGATTTTGGGCGAGACTGAAGCGAGCGTGGGCTCTGGCTCTGCCCCCACGTTGGAGTGGGCAGGTGCTGTGCTTAGCACGCAGAGATGGATGTCTGCCTGCCTTCTGACAGCTTTGCTTTGCTTCCTTTCCTCCCCTGGCTGGCCAGGTCAGTGGTGGCCAGGGGCACCTCTCACCTGCACGCAGGAGCGCGGAGCGTTGTGCCTGCGCGATAAAACCGCAGCAGCTCTCCGGGAGCAGGCTGTTAACGCTGATAATCGTCCTTGGCTCCTGCTATGGCTCTTACCTGAAGCTTTTTCTTTGTAAACAAGATAATAATAAAAGTGTGCTGCTGCTCTGCTTGCCTCCGTGCCGCTGAATCTCTGCCTGTGGAAGGAATAAGGAGCGTAATTAATTACAGAAAGGAAGAGTTCTGAAGGGTTATGTGGCAGCTGGCTGTCATGCTCTTCCAGTGATCCCCCATCCTGCTGTCAGAAAGCTGGGCATCCTTTAGGACACAGCAGTATTTTACTGAAGAGTGATCAAAGGCTTCTTCATTGGCCAGAACCCCTCGAGATAGATGGGCAGGCGTTTGTTTTAAAATGACTTACACGGAGTTGCTGGGATCAGCAACTTGACTGCAGCAAGGAAAAACATCTTTAACGCACTAGGAATCATGGATTGTATTTTGTTTGCTTAAATCATTGGGTGTTCAGGGCAGGCAGGCACCATGAGTTGTGTGGTGTTAAAGAATGTGTTGCACAGCAGTTACGTTGCTGGAAAGCATTTGTAAATGTAAGTTTGAGTTAAAGAGATGTATTCTTTTCCCCCATTAAACTTTGAAGAGTTGTGTTTTGAAGACCAGTGAATTTTTTTGATGCTCTTAAGCACTGTCTACAAGGAAAAGGTGAGGGATCTCCTGACCTCCTGTTTTGCCTTTTTTTTTTTTCCCCCTTCCTTTTTTTTTTCCTTGAGCTGTTAACTCTATTGTGTGTTGGGTTTAGACGTTATGAGAAATGCAGACATTCTGGTTTTGGGCATTTTGGTGATAGGATGGGCTGACATAACTGTAGGTAATAAAAGAAGTATGAGCTCTGAAATAGTGGCTTTCTTTGTATCTGAAGGGAGCTATCAGGCTCTTGGATTTTTGTTGCACACTGTAATTAAAATAAACACTATAATGCTAATCATTTTTGTATTTTTGCCCGTGGGTGAAGTTTTAAATTAGAAGTAGCTACACTTCGGTGAAAGTGGAATTTTTGGTGTTTTTTTGTTGGCTTTTTTTTTTTTTTAAATTATTATAATGTTGCCTGTTTCCACTCTAGTGATATTTCAGTGAGAGTGCATAAAAAATATTGCTAGGCAGATTTGTTTATGTTTTTATTGTGTACTGTATATTTTAGTAACAATGTAATTATTGCTTTAAACAGAAACGCCTGACTTGAGTGTTTAATTCTATCAGGCTCAAGCAGTCACTGATGAGGTGATAAATGATAGGTTGTATGCAGAAGTGGATTTGCAGTTATTTGCTGCTTTTGGGGGAAAAAAAAAAAAAAAGATTGCTTTGTTTCTGTCCAATGACTGATGTTGGAAATCAAAGTGCCTCACCAGATGTTTCTTCTAATGACTGTGGCTCAGGGTCTTTTTTCTGTATGGAGGAGGGTTTCGACTGAGTTCATCTCTTGGTTCTGAAGTTTCTCTTGCTTATTAAACTCCTCTAAATCTTTTGCTCCGGACTTCTCTGCGGATGGTTTTTCTGGAAGGGTTCCTCTCCCGACCATTCGTGCATGCCTCAGCTGCCTGTTCGTCAGGAGGTGGAAAGGCAGCGGCATTTTCACAGCGCGGGCTGATCGCTTCCTTTTCATTTGTGTTTATTTCGTAGCATTAAACCCAGAATAAGTGTTTTGCTTTATTTGTTGATGTCTGATTAGGAATTAGTGGAGGAAACTGAATTGCGGGTGTGATTAACGGTAGTTTTTTGTTTCTAATGTATGAAAGGAGTCATTGTCTGAGGCTTTTCCTCCATCGTGCTCTGCCTAATCCTGCTCAAATCACGCTCACAACGGCAGTGCTCGAGGCTCCTCGTCTTGTTTTCCTGAGTACTTATTCATACAGCTGGAAAAATTTCCTCTTTCAAGGGATGGTTGCTTCTCGTGCTGAGTCTGCTGTCACGTTGCTCTTAAGGTGGGCGTTAGTTTTGGGGGTGCAGGGGGGGAGAGGGTGGTTCATCTATGGTCTGCAAACTGATCCAATTTATGCTGAATTTGGGGTTCAAATCTGGGCCCTGGTGGTTTTGTTAACTGTCTGTCACCTACCTCTTTGCAGCTTTGGCTGAGGGAGATAAACTGCCTCATTCCAACTTTCAGTTCCTCCCAACTTTTTTGTTAGACCAGCTTTCTGTATTTGCTGTGTAGTACTTCTGCAGTACTACGGTAAAATTGCTCAGTGTAAGCTTTCAGAAGCTATTTAATAAGTCTGAGTTTTGTAGAAATGAAGATATTTCTAAAGTACACAGCAAGTACACACAACAGACACGGCTCTTATTCTTCCAGAAAAACCCAGAAGAAACACAATCCCCCACCCCATGAACACGAACCTTTCTTTGCCTCTGAATCGGGCTGTCATTCCAAGGTCTCAGAGTGATTTAAAAATACAAAATAAACTCCCCTGAGGAATCTATTAAAAATTACTTGGTTCACTGAACATCCAGTGCATGTTCAGCCTTGGAATCCATTACATGCCCGTAGAAAGACTTTAAAAATCCTCTGTGACGAAGTTGGTCTGAGCTGTGTCCCTTTGGCAGGTGGGCGTGAGGGAATTTCATTGCTTTATTTTCAAAACAGAAGTGTGTGGAATTAATATTGATTTTTATTATAGCTGTTTGCTAGTGCAACTGTATCCAGAGGTCACATGTCAGCTCTGCTTTTATAGTGACAGCTTTCCTTGTTCCTTTAGTTGCAGTCTGTAGTTGTGAAGCTCTGGAAATAAGGGGGAAATGCTGGGATTCCCCCCCCCCCCCTTTGAATTCAATTTGTAAAGCTTTATTGCCTAGAATTAAATTCTTATCAGGTTGAAATGGTGCATAAATTCTTGTTGGATGGAGACAAATGCTGTTAAAAATTGGTGAAGCAAAGCTATATTTTAATCCTACATTTATTTTCGTTTCCGTTGTCACACATTGAAAAAACACTTTTCATCTACTTTCTCCATCCATATTGGTGTTCTGATGATTTTTAATAGTTAAGTCTGGGAGAGGCAATGCCTGTTAGATCCCCACTCACAGTGTGGCTGCGTGGTGTGACGTGGGTTATATTTCCAGGGACCTGGTGTAGGTGTTGTCAGTTCCCATCAGCACGTGCTGCTCTTGTGTGCTGAACAGCGTTGTCACGTTACTCAGCAAAACCGCTTTTCTAGAGGAACTTCTCTGGGTTTTCAGCTCGTCATGGAGAGCTGTGACGTCTGCTTGGTTGGGTTTTATATGCAAATATTCGTAGTTGCTCAGAGCTTGGTCGTTTCTCAGAGCCTAAAGTCAGGTAAGGACTTAAAGAAAACACAAATAACGGGCAGTCCCTCCGGATACGCAAGTTTATTTGATTAACCCATCTGACCCGCAGCGTTCCAGAGCAGTTAAATATTTGGACAGTCAGCAGTCCTGTTAGTCATGTTTCATTAGGTGATGGCCTCCTCCATTTCCAGTTTGCTCTGTTTCGCTGCTGTTGCCAGGTCTTGCACGATCTTGAAAGGGAGCCGGGCGTGGGGGCACGGTGGGTGCTTTTGGGGGTGTTGCTGGACCAGGAGGAGCTGGGGATGTGTGTGATGCAACAGCATCATCTGCAGTGGGAAGGGAACCCACGGGCAAGGGAGAAAAATTGTTAATTGTGGATTGTCAACACCATAAAGGTTAGCTGGTGGATGAAGTTACTAACCGAAGCAGAAAGAGCAGTGCCGCCCTGAGAAGCGTAAAAGACTTGTCAAAACCTAATCTAATCTCCTGCATTAACTGCGTAATAATGAATAAATGAAATTGCAGCAAGCTGAGATGGTCCAATTTTAATAACTTTTCAAAAAATTAAAAGGAAGTATTGAGCTGGAAGAGGCGTATCATGATTATCCAACTTTCCTTCTATGCAACCATTTCTAATTTTATGTGAGCATATACTAATGGTTTAAAAACTAATTTGTCTCCTTGTCAGGAGCTTGACCGGTATTTTAATACAAAGGACAGCGTTTTATCTTGAACTGGTCTTGTTTTTCAATGGGTGTTGCAGCCAGCTGGAAAATTGTTTGACTTTTTAACTGCTGTGGTTTTGATGCAGTGTCTACTGTAAGAAAGTAAAATTTATGTAAAACCAGTGACGCTTTTAATTGTTGTATTTCCATTTAGATTCAAGGGTAGGGGAGCAGATGTTTATGCTGAAACATTCAGTCTTGCCCTTTTTCAAAAAAATCTGGGTTAACTTCATTACAACTCGATCAAATTCCTGTCCTCTTTAAAATCTGAGGAAAGTAAGGAGGAAATAGCTGCTGCAACTTTCAACTTGGTGCATTTCTAGATGCATTGCCGAAGCTGTTCTGATAGAAATATGTCTAGCAAGTTTCATGGGGGAAAATCCTAGTACAAAAAAACCCAAATAAACCCTTTTGGGATTTAAATGGGGTTTTAAAAATTATGATTGTGCCTTTTTGTCTGTTCTGGCGAGAAAAGAACATGATTATAACGTGCTTTCATTAAAAAGGTTTTTGTGAGTGACTAGATGGGATTCAGCTCTGAATTCCTGACTTTGGAGTGTCCAAATTGTGCGTAATTAACTTAAAAGTCAGATTTTTGGAGACTCAAATGTTTCACAGCAAAATTAATGAGAAGCATAGCGTAATGCACTACTCCTCTCAGTATGGTTTTCTCACCTGAAATTACTGAGTTACAAATACTTACAATTGAAAAGGGTTCTGAAATGAGCTATGAACAAGTAGTCTCCTGTATTTGTGGTCTCAAAGTGAGAAATATTTTGATTAGTAGAGCCGCTTCACTGGTTTTTATGGTAGTTTGCTTTGACACAAATGGAGTTTCTAGGTGTGCTTTTTAAAAGAGGCAAGTTTGGCGAAATTTCTGCTGAGGTCTTTTCACCTGACTGCTTTATGAGTTTGCGTGTGATCTTGTTAATTAAATCGTCTTCGCGTGATCGCTGGACCGTCTCAGGGTGGGTGAAAAGTGCTTTTTCTGGACCAGGGGGTTCGGGGTTTGGGATCAGCTGTGCGGAGGGCGTCGGGCTTGTCTTGTTCTAACCACTTACAGATAAGTGGAAGTGAATGACTTCACGGGATGTTTTAGGTAAAGGCAGGTATCACTGCAAAGGTAACTCTAGAAGACTGATCCAGTCCCACAGCAGTTTTCTGAGCGCTGGCCATGACCTTGGATATGCACGGGTGAGCTGTGAGAGCTGCTGACAAGTTACAGAAATCCTGAGTGGATGCGTGGTGGCTTCTCACTTCGTTTAATAGAGGATTTTTTTTTTTACTTTTTTGAGGAGGGATGGAGACACGGCTGAGAGTTCCCAGCTACGACACTTTTCAGATCCTTATTTGAAAGTGTTTTAAACAAGGGACATCAGAAGCTGAAATACAAAGCAACCTTTTGAAGTTAAAAGTGGGTCTGCATGAAAATGAACTGCTTGTCTGTGAAAAGAGTCAAGTGTGAAAGGATAGGATGGTTTCACTAAATGAATTTGATAGTCTGAATAAGTGTGGTGAGGCAGAGAGGAGAATCTGGAAAGGTCAGGACACCACGTGACTCTAGATGAGGCGGTGGAAAGACATGAAAGGAATTGTGTGGATATGCCTTGGTTTACTTCTTTTTCTTTTTTTTACTTAGAAGTGATTTATTTATTTTGGTGAAGGTGGTCATAAAAGGGGAGCTTTAGAAGCTTGCTGCAGAGAAGCGGGGAATCTGATTCCATTGGGATCTTGTACCTTTTTCATTCAGCTTTTGTGTGGTTTCGAATAACTAGAAAGATCAAAGCCCGAAGGAACTCCTTGTTACGTGTGTCGTCCCATTTGTAGGACTGCTCTGTCCTACATGCTCTCTGCAGTTGACTGCCTCAGCAGCTTTTTGTCCCAAGTAGTAGATTCCTTATTATTCCTGCCTCATTTTCAGTGATTCATGTAACTTGGAGATTTTAACTCACATAACTCGTGACGTGTTTTCTAGGTTCCTGCTACTGCTTAAAAGTGTAGTGTGCGTTATCTACACTCAGTGCAGATAAATGTGAGATGATTTGCACTGGTAGCGGGGAACTGTCTGAACTTTTTGTACAGAGTGATGGACTCCAGGTTAACTGTCACCACTCAGGGTGGGATCTTGAGACCGACAGTAGTTCTGTCAAACCACCAGCCCTGTGCTTAGTAGTGATGAAAGAAAGCGTATCAGATCTTATGAAATGCTGTGAAAAGAGTAAAGAATGAGATACAAAGCAGTATTATGCCGTGTCTAAATCCATGGTTCGCCCATGCATTAGGTGCTGTCTCATCTCCCTTTCACCTCAAGAAGAACCCAGAGCTCCTAGAGGAACTGTGGAAAAAAAAGCAACATAGTCATTAGAGATCTGGAATGACTTCCCTGTGACAAGTGACTGAGAAAGGTGTGGTTGAAGAAGGATGGAGCAGAGATCTGTGAAATAGTGAGAAGCTTGAAGAGGGTTTGGCTATTTTGTCTCCCAGTGTAGGAATAAGGGGAAGTCAAACCAACTCTAAAGGTACCAGTTTTAGACCCTGGCAGGAGGAAATTGTTCTTCATGCTGCTAGAACATTCTGCGTGTTCTTCAGGCAACTAAGCCTATAGAACTTCTGGAAAAGGTCTTCTGGGGACTACTTGGTGGACGAATACCAGTCTAAGAAAATCTCTGAATGTGAAAGTATTGGAGGCTACAGAAGTGTTTGGGGGAAAAGTGCAGATGCTCTCATCCTGTTCTTGCTCTTCTCTAACCCTGTGCTCAGAGGCTCTGTTGGAGGCAGGGTTTTGGGCTAGCAGGAACTGTGGTGTGGCCCAGCACATCAGTTTTTATGTTTGTGTCCTGAGCTTTGCTGTGAACTCCGTGAACTTTGTGTCCTCAGTTTGCTTAACGTAGGGCAAGCCCTCTGCAGTAAAGCCTTTTCCGTGGAACTTAAAAAATCTGCAGCTGGCAAAAGCTGAACGCAAGAAGAGGGAATTGCTGCTTTCCCATTCCCGCCCCTGCTTGCTGTGGCTTACCTTATGCTATTTTGGTGTTGGGCCGTTTCACTGAAGCAGCAAAAAATTAACTTCAGAGGGAAGGGGAAGAGCTGAATAGCTTTCTGCTGGTTAGTGGATTAAAGCAGTTCAGAGGTGAATGCCCAAGGGGAGGGGACTGCACAGCCCCGGAGAAGGCAGGCAGCAAGGCATTCCCCCTTGTTACCACCAGCAAGCCATGAGATAATTTGGGTATCTCAGGGCACAGCCCAGCCATCTCCCAGCTGTGCAGTCTTCCCATGCTCATGCTGGCTTTGGTGTTTGTTAAAGCTAACTCGTGGAAGGGCCACAGCTCAGTAATGCAAAAGAAAACAAAATCAAATTTGGTTGCAGTCCTTCGAGTTTTCAGCAAGCTCAGGTAGATCACAAATGGTGCTCAGCTGGGGCTCAGTGCCAGCCCTGGTAAATGGCAGGAGTGCCCAAACAGGCATGAGCAGTCCTTTTTTGCGGTGGTGGTAACCTCCCTGGAAAAACCAGACTGCCGCTGGTGTCAGCGTGTGGAGCTGCCTCCCACGGCGGCGTGGCAGAGACTGCGATGCTCCTCGCTCTCCAGAACGCGTGAGCAGGGTCAGTACTTGCCCCTGTCACCTTGGGGTGCTCTGGAGGGAAGAGGGCGCCAAAGTGTGCGGGTGTGCAGAAGTTATTTATTCACTTTTGCCCTGAGGAAGTGTCTTCCGAAAGCAGCTTGAGGAAGGGAAGGTGGTGGGAATTAGATCTGGAGCAGAGTTCCTTCCTTTAGTGTCTGTGGGTGACAGGACGGAGATGTTGTTTGCCCAGGGAATAGCACAAGGCTAGTTTTTCTGCCTCTGTGAAAGTGGATTGTTTTCTGTTCTGTTGGAATGAGTGCTTTTGTGTACGAAATGCTGATTAAGGTCTTAACACATTATTAGTGCGTGCAGAAGAGCAGTGTTTGCAAATGTGCCCGTTTGTTTTAAAAACAGATGGATCCTTCCTTATGCCTCTTCCTTGTGACATCAGAACCCCCCAGAAGGCTGTGAGAAGCTGTGATCCTCAGGACCTTTTATTTTTATTGGATAAGAAGCAAAAAGGGCCACTATACAAAAGGAAAGAGATCTGCTTTTAGTTGAAGGGAGTTACCTTGTGAATGTCACAGACACCTTTGAGCAATAATGGTGGAGGATGAAGATTTTGTTTGAGTTCTTCTAGGAGAACTAACAGTCGAGATGGATGGAAAAAATGTGTTTACTTAAAAAAAAATATATTGCAATATTAATAACTTCCCACTATTCTGCAAATATCTTCATCTTTCTAGTTAGCTCTTTTGACATTACTTATTCCAAAAGAGATTTGCTCTACTGCTTCTGTCTAGTGCTACATGTCAAAATAATTTTTCTTTCATGGACAGGCCAGGAAAATGTCATGTAGACTTTTTTCCCATTATCATTTCAGTACGGGCAGGTCAGCAGCACTTTATCCAGGACTAGGAAATTTCCCTGCTTTCCCTGCAAGGCTGTGTAAATAGGCATATCTGTGGCCTACTTTCCAACAGTTCTGTAGTGGTTTAGATTCTCACAAACTTAGATTTTTGTATTTTTCAGAAAGCTTTACAATTCATTTTTAAAGCAGTGCTAATTCAGTGTGTCTAACTTGCTGAAGATCATTAATAGCTTCCCTATTCACTCCAGTTACTCAGTAAAGCTCCTTCTGGGGTGATGCTATTAAATAATTCACTTATTTTCCTCAATTTTTTTTTTCTTCTTCCCTGTCAGCCTAGCTTTTAAAATCTTTACTAAAATGTTGCTTGAAATCTTAATCTAACTTCTTTTTTAAAGATTAACTCCATTAGTACGTAGTTCATGGAGGAAAATGTTCTATTATGGGAGAAACATGCATAACTTTTATGATGGATTTTGGAGTATGAATATAGGCAGGAATGGTGATAATGTCTATAGAAAAGCAGCCCATTTTGTTTAGCTCTTGGAGTGTATGTGTTAGGATTGTGGATATTAAGGCAGGTAAAACAGGCTACATAAATGGAAATGTGCTTAGAGTGGTGGAAAATAAAAACATCTTGATGCGCATCTTTTTTTGAATTATTTTGGCCATAGTCACAAAAGCTTTCCGAAATTTAAACTATTTTGTAAAGGGAGTGGGTTGTGCTGCGACTTTGACAACTGTTTATTTTGAGGGAAAATTGGTCCCTAAAGTTCTCCCACAGCCACCCTACCAGGAGCTGCTTTTTGCAGGGTATATGGCCTGGAGTCATGGTGTGCTTAGGCATCAGTTATGGGTCCTCAGCTTGATTTTTGGCTGAGATTTGTACTGGCTTGTTTCATCATCTGGGGAACTGGCTTGTGTTGAGTGATTCGTGATACAGTCATTTCTTCCACGTTGCCTGATAGCCTTCTTTATTTTACTCCTTGGTGCACTGCCAGAAATAACAATTAAATCCAAGCTTTTAACTGCATTTTATTGAGGGCAGATTTGAACAGAGATCTGATGAGATCTTTGTTCTTTCAGGATCATTGTGGTGTTCTGGATGTTTTCCAAACGCGTTTAACGGCCTTCAGTCCCCCCCTTTTTTTTTTTTTTTTCTTTTTTTCCTGGGATGCATGGAAGAAACTGGCATTTCCTTGAACTTGGTGACAGTTTGCCTGGCGGTGTTTATCAGCCTGCCAGGACTCTTGTGTGGGTCTGTGCTTGCTCCGTAGTCCTCAGCTCCTTCTGGATATGGTTTAAAGGCATTCCCTCACTCGTGCTGGTGGGGCATGACTCGGTCACGCTGTCTCTGAAGCATTGTGCTCTGGGTTACCCCACGGAGATTGTGGCCTCAAAATCTCCAGTTCCTGATCTGTGAGCCTGGGAGGGCTCTGCAGCCAGGGGAGAGTCAGTCTTTTTTCTAGATTCTTTTTCTAGGAGTTGTCCCAGACCTCTCTCTTCCTTACGGCCAGGCCTGACTTTTGTTGGAGCGTCTGATGATGAAAGCTGTTCTCCTTTGTGCACCTTGTGTTTCAGAGCAGGAGCTGCCTGTTGTGGCAGGAGGGCTGTGCTTGGCCAGGCGACCAGACCCTGTGGGTGAACCTCAAGGCTGGTTACCCTGGTGGCACAGAGCTCCAGTGCAGCGAAACCCCACAGCTTGAGTGGACAACAGGAATGCACTTAGGGAATCAGCAAACCCAGGTGATGTGGTTGGGAGGACGTTCTCCACCTGTGCTTTGTGCAGGGGTGTTTCTTGTGGTGCTGAAGGGCAGCTGGTCAGAGCTCCGCTTGCCCCATCCTTGGATGCAGAGTGCCTTGGCACGAGACGTGGTGAATCTTTATTCTGCTGAAATACTCCGTGTCTGGGGCCTCTGGAGAGTTGTGTGTGCGTGTTGCACTGCTTGCAGACACGTGCAGTTGGAATGGGCTGCATGACTTCTGTAAGAAGGTGGGAAGGGAGGTTGCTTGCCAGCGAGTGGAGTCTTTGAAATTTGCAGGCCACATGTGTTTGCTTGCCCTGGGCTTTTTGGGGAGACCAGGATTGGAAGGTGTAGTCTAATCCCAGTCCTACCATGCCTTTCCACCTGTATTCCTCAATCCTGCCCCTTTCCACCTGTATTCCTCAATCCAGGCTGTTTGTAGCTGCCAGTGATTTGCTGCAAAGAGTGCTGTGGAAAGGGAAGCATTACCCGACTGTATATTTCTCTATTTTAGCCTGGAAAACAGCATTTTGAGTTATTCACAGCACGATGCAAAATATTTATAGTACTTGAAATGCTTGTAAATACATGTTGTGAGCAACAATATAAGCAATGTCTTAAGCCATGTGAAGCATTTTAATCTATCTGAAACTGCTCCCTAGGTAACTTTTTGGTCTTATCGATACAGAAGACTGACTCGGGGTAATTTAATGTTTCTAATTTTTAAAGTAATAAAAATATCATTTGATATACCTCCAAATTGACCAAAATGCTTCAGTTGAAACGGAAGTTCTTCAGATCTCAAGCTCCAGTAATATTTCTGTTAGTAAATAATAAAGCACTATTTCAATTTTGTGTAGGAGCTTTGCAAAAAGAATTAAGAAATGCTAGGAAGGTGGACAGTGATCATCTGTGATTGGGAAGATTTCATATGAAGAGAAGCTGAACTCCTTTGCATCAAAAAAAAAAAAGACAAATCAGAAGGGGCATAAGAAGTCTAGAATGTAATGAATTATTTAGGGAATCTAGGTCAGGAGACTGTTCTTGAGTTGTCAGGTAGAGAGGAAACCTGAAACACTTTGAAATTGGTCAGTTCAAAATGAGCAGGGCAAAAAATCCTTCTTGTGATGTGTTCAGGAAGACTGTAGCAGGTGTTTGTGTGTGTGGGGGGCAGTTCTTGAAGTCCAAAAGGGGGTTAGATATGGGTATTGGGCTTTGCAGAAACATTTAAAGAAGAAAGAGAATGGTGTATTCACTTTTTGTTTGAGCAGTCACTAACTGTTAATAGACCAGGATGAAACCTAAACTGAACCAGGCAATGTTTTCTCTGTTGGAGGTTCTTGCATCTCCCCCCAAACCCTGTAGCGCCTCAGTAGCAGGCTGGTGGTGGCTGGGTGGGCTTTAGGGCTTATCCTGCCTTTCTCGTAGGCTGGACATCTTGTGCACCTCTGTGAGATCAGCACAGTGCACTTTATAGGCTGTTATGTAAGTAGAAATGAGGTAGAGGACATAACCTTCCCGTGGGAAACTGGCAGATCGTGTCCACTATTTGATAGGCTTTTTTATCTGTAGGTATAACTGTAATGGATTTTAATATTTAGATTAATGCTGGTATCTGGTGTGATTTCTGCTGAGTTGGTGCAGAGATTCTCGTTGACTTTTGTGAACAGTAGGTCAGGTCCTTAAAATCAATTTTGCGTCCTGTTTTACCTTACTTGATAGTTTCATACCGTTGAATGAAAATGTGTTAAATGGTAACCAAAAAAAAGTCTTGTACATTATTAATCCAGAAGGAATTACCCTATTACCATGATCCCAAAAGTCTACCCAAAAATCTTGCCCAGCCAGCAGTATTTTTAGCAGTCTCTGTCTCTAAAGCAGGTCAAATAGGTTCTTTTTAGCTACAGGTTACTCCTAAAATTTACTTTGTTTTGGGAACACTTCATTCATTTCTCAAAACTGGGGCGATTTGCCGAAGGTCATCTCGGAGGAGAAAAATCTGTTTTTAAACCTTGAGGTTTAACCTTGGGAAGTGTGATGGCAAAAACTCGGTGTGCCAGGCAGAACTGAGGTTGCAGTCACCCTGACAGAAACTGTCAGAGCAAGCAGACTGAGCAGAAAGGACAGGAGAAAATACAGGACTTGAAATCTGTGTGGTTGATGCATTGTTATGTGTCCATCTTGAAAACCCATGTGTCAATTAGTGTCCTCTGTCCCCAAATGACAAAATGGAGTTGTACAGATTTCTCTTACCTGCAGCTATTAAAAAGTTTGATTGAAAAAAAAAAAATTGTCGTTTTTGTGGTTGCAGAGCAGCAGATTGGTCTTTAAATGGGTACATTGCTAGGGGAGAATACTTATTTCTTTAAAATATTTCTTGTAATCCATAGGTCAAAATAGTATATTTAGATCTCGCCTCTCAACAAATTCTCACTGGAAATCGGAATGTTTCTGGCAGCGTCGCCACCCTTATGTTCCTTCCTCTTGTGCAGAAGTAACCTGAAAAACCATCTTGTATTTGAGAAAACCACCAGCCGTGAGATCACAGGACCGTGGCGCTGCCCGTGCCAAACCGATGCCACGACCTCCGTTGCGTTGCGAGGGGAACGTTCCAATAAACATCGCTCGGCAGGGCCGTTTTAAAAGTTCTAAACTGCTGGTGGGTTCTAAAATGGGGAGTGTGAAAGGCACTCGCGATGTTGTTCTCTGAATAATGCATGCTCTGGGGAAGTGATCCGTTCTGTGGGGAGACGGGCTGGCTGTACACGGCTGGGCTGGTCAAGCACTGTGGAAAGGAATGGGAAAACAAAGCAGACACAGCAGCTCAGATGGTCTGGCTTTCAGTTACGTTGCTGTTTTTTTTTTTTTTTTTTTTTTTTCCCCCTTTGAAACACTTGATTGAACCTGGTATGCTGCAGCAGTGAAAAGAAAACCAGAGCTCTTGCCCTGTGAAGTTTCCAGCCAAGTAGACAAAGCCCTGTGACATGCCTGTAGCAAGTGCTGGGGTGGTATCCTTCTGTTTTGAGCAGTTCTTTGGCACCCGTGTTTATTGATATATATCAGTGTTCCAGGGAAATATGTAGATTTGGCGTGGAGAGGGGTGGTCCTTGGAACAGTGGGAGGAGAGAGTTTCGTGCCTGTTGTTTTTACAGCCTCTGTCCCAGTGGTGAAGGGAGGTGCAGCACCACTATACTTGAGTAGCTTTGCTTTGCTTTTGTCAAAGAAAGCTAGAAATATGGGCTGTGTTGAGATAAAGCAGTTAATTAAAAAAAATAAAAATGCAAATTTTAACACTGTGTATGGGTTGTTTGCTGCTCGGGTGTTCTGCAAACAAAGTGGATTTACCTTCCTCTTCCTTGATATGGTTCTGTTATGAAAGTTGTGCTTAGAAGAAAATAAATATTTACCTAATTGTTTGCTGAGAAATTCATGACCTTCAGCCAGCTTGGGAGCTACCTGGACTTGTCGTTTGGCCCTGGTGTAGAGTTGCTTTGCTCTGTTTATATATCCTTACCTTGATGGGTCCTGTGCAGGGGTATTTGCAGAACAAGCCCGTGGTTATTTTCTGTGGGAGACCCTTAAAGCACATCTTCAACTTTCTGCTACTAATCCCATTTATGGGAGTGAACTCTTCTTAAATGGTCGTTTGAGTCTCTCTGGTGAACCTGGTTGTAATATTTGGATTTAGGAAAGGCTGTTAGCAGGAAGCTTTCAGAGGCTTATCCCTGTTTTCCTTTCTTTTTAAACGTGTCCTTGTACTACCACATACTAGTCTAAATAAGGCCTGTCTCATCCCAGTGGTATTTGCATCCATTTTATTGCTGCAGACTTGAGTGATTATATTTTCTATATTGCTTGCTACCCAAAGTGGGCATATTTAGCTGTTGCATCTCTCTTGCTTGATGTGGCTTTTTTTTTTTTTTCTTTTTTTTTTTTTTTTTTTTTTTTTTTTTTTTTTTTTTTTTTTTTTTTTTTTTTTTTTTTTTTTTTTTCTTTTTTTTTTTTCCCCTGCATGTGCAGCCAAGGTTTCATTAATCTTTCTTGCTACCAGATCACACTGCAAACCTTGTAAGAATTTCTTGGCTCCTCGGTTTGTCACTCCCACTGAATATTTCTTTCAGATTATTTTCCTGTTGGATGTCTTCGCTGCACTTTCCCAAGGAGAACCTTATTTTTAATTGCCTGCTTCTCAACTTTCTCTGTCCTCGCTGGGGCTTGCAACTACTAAATTTAGTAACATCCACAGATTTCAAGAACACACGTTTTGCTCTGCATCATTAACTAAGATTTTTAAGCTAAGAGTATGTAAGAAAATTTCTTGCATCCTTGAGAGATGCTTTCAAAGTTTTGGTGTATGTTTTCCAATTTTTTTTTGTTTATGTTGTTTTTTTTGCACAGTGTTCTGTCTGCATAAAAACTGATTTCTTAAATAGTTCTGGAGCCGTGTAATTTGATACAGTCACGTGGTTTACTGACATCCAAGTGTATTGTATCCACTGTGTGCTTGCTATGAACTACAATTCTCTCTAAAAGTGGTGGATTTTGCACATACTCCATAAGCCTCATTTCTCATTTTGGTTGGGAGGAGATAATCATCTTCCAGGAGTCTCAGTGGCTGGTTTCTCCTATCTTAATAGAACTGTTCTTTTTGGAGAAGTATAATTTGCTTGCTTATATGATAATGTCCTTGTGTTTTTCTTCTGTGAAGTTGAGGTCTAAATATGTCTTTCATCTGTAGATATTCCATGTCTTAAAGGAAATAGTGGCTATATCTACTAAGCTTGTTTGCTAATTTGTCTTCACTGGCTCAACAGTATCAATTATTCCAAGGAGTGGTTCTGATATGTGTGTCTACATTTCCTAAGGCGTTTGCTTGTAATTATTAATGCCCATTTTTAATGGCTATCAATTGGTACTTTACTGAGGTAATACAGATAAAAGCATGGAACTGCAGTGGTGGGTATTGCCAGGAGTGCTTGCTGAGAATAGCTGTCCATCACAAGTTTGAATTTTTTTTTTTTTTTTGTCTTTTTTTCCTGTGTTTGAGGGCTTATGTTTCTCACTGTCGGTGTCTGAAATGTCGAGTTTCTTTGTGGTGCCGTTCATACTTCTCGCAGCAAAGTATCTGTGTGTGGGTATAGATGTATAAAAATGTTTTATAAGTTCATAATTACATTCTAATTGTTCAGCCTTTCCTTTATTTTCCCCTTTAGATTTTAAAAGGTGGTCAGTGTAGCAAGCTACTTGGGTTTTAATTCCTCGTCCTTCATCATTTATTAATGGTCCGGACTATCCTTGTAATGACCACAAAGCATTAGCTCGTTTGGCTTTTATGCTGTGCTTATCTTTCCCTGCAGGTTGTAACTGGCTTTCTAATTCTTGTTAGTGTGTTCTCCTCCTCCCTTACTGAGACTCAAATCTTGAAGTTTCCCTGTATGGAGCCCACATTGATCGCATTTTGGTTCTTGCCTCCTTGCTTTTGGGAAGGCCTGGACTTCATGTACTCTTGGGTTATTTTGTAGATCTCACGAGGCGGTGCCGCACTCTGAATCCTTTCTTCCACCTCCGTGCTCCTAATCCTTTCTTTGACCAGACCTTATTCTGCTTTTAATGTCACATGGCTTTTGTTCCTCAAATGAAACTCCAGGACTGATGCACACCTTGAATAGTAGTTCCCAGTTCAACTGCATGCCAAATCTGTATAATTATTCGCCACTAAAACTTGTGTTTTCTTGCGTCACTGGTAACTTGCTTTTGGTAGGAAGCCGACTCAGGACAGTTTCCCTTCTTAGGAGCTCTCTCATAGGTTTCTGAAGTGATTCCAGGGATGTTGCTGCCTAATTTGCATGTATGTGTGTTAATCAATAAGAAACCAATCTAATGAAAGCTTTTCTGAGTGTGGTATCTGTGCCCAGAGTGTGTTGTTTGGGCCTGGAATGTTGTGTCATCCCCATCACCCATTCCTGAATCCCGTGGTGAACGTTGGTACTCGCTCTTGTTCCTTTCCTCTCCATACTGTTCATACCTTAGTTTCTGTCCTGCATTCTTACCTTGAACATAACAAACTTCTTCTGAGTCCACAGTTTTTATTCCCCTGTAGTTGGACAGAACTGCTTTAACCTTTGCCTTTTGTAGCTCAGATTTTGTCTGATCGCAAAGTGCTGTAGTCTCACTTATTCATAATAAATTTAATTGCAGTTCTCATTTGTATCCTCTCAGTTCTGATGCTTTCTGGGTTACTGCCTCTTACTTGGATACACGTGTTGGATTATATTTTTTTTTTCTGCTTATGTTTTTCCAAGTTGAAACTGATACTTATTTTTTTTTTTCCTACCATAATATATAATCTCATAGTCTCTGATGGTAGCTTTCTGTTTTGTAGGCTCTCTCAGAAAATGTAATTGCAAGGTTTATTCCCATCTCTATATTAAATAAGATACTTAATACAGCCAGACAAAATTCTAATCCCTGTGGCAATGTAGTGAACGTATTTGTCGGCGTGTAGCATAGCTAACTATTTTAGTCCTTCAGCCATTCTTCAAACCACATCACGGGCTTGGTAGTTACAGTCATGCTGCTTTGGAGCTGTGTTTTCGGGAGGAGGTTTTCTCCCTCTTGTCCCCACCTGTTTCAAGGAGTACTTCAGATGGTGATCTCCACCTCTGCATAACAATAACAAAATAGGTTCAAAATTTCCTCGCTGTGTTGGGGATTGTGTGTGTGAGTGTGAAGTGCAGAGCTTGGTAGCTTAAAGTTAAAAACTCGTGGTTTCTTTGGGGCAACATACACACAGCCCCCAGGGGCTTTCTGGCTGACCTCACACACTAAAAATGACTTGGGAGCGTTCTACTGTTCATAGTTTTACCCTCTTTTGGTGGTGGGTTTTCTTCTTAGGAAAAACCACCACCCAGTCATGAAAATTGGGAAATGACAGAAGAAAGGGTTGTGATGAATAGGAGAGGGCTGTATTGCCCCTGCTGCCTGAGGATGCACGCCTGCTGTGTCCTGGGTAAGCTTGGGACCTGAATTTTCCTCCTTCAAGAATACGTCAAAATAATAAGAAAAAAAATTAATTTTTTCAAGTTTAATGCAATGGACCTCAAACTAACTTTGCGTGGAAAATTGCGCCTTGCATTAAGCCTGTAAACTTAAATTATTTTTTCTCACCACTGTATTTTTGCTTCCACTACTTGGGAGGGGAAAAAAAAATCAAATTGCTGAACTTGGGAAGGTATTTGTATACCACTTGGATTTAGAGTTAGCAGTAGAAGTGTTAAATCAGCTATAGCTCACTCTGCATCTGCAGACAAAACAGTATTGCCCTGGTTTACTTAGTGAATTCCATTCGTGGCTTCATTCATACACTGTTAAGCAACGAAAGATTTATTTTTCTTGTACAAGACAGAAGTTCATTTTTTATTGTGTATGAATAACATATTTTTTGAAAGATGATGAGACTGCCTTGACATGTGGTAGATAGATCTCTGTTAAATCCACTAGGTTTCAGCTGCAGAAAAATATGTACAGATGAACCTTGTCCGTTTCACGTGGGCACTTTGAAACACTTGAATCTTTTAAGAGTCACTTGCATACTTTTGAGCTCGGTTTCCATCCAAATTCAACTGGAACAAGTTAAAAAAAAAACAAACAGCAACTGGTAAACAAGAAAGGGAAATAATGCTTAGTGTCAGATGTAAAACTGAAAACTCACAAGCAATACTATTTGTGTGGATACTTTAACCATATAACTACTCTTTTAAAGTCTGAAGTGTAGTTTTAGAAGCAAATTAATGTTCATGGTATCAGCTGATCAGTAAGAAACAGCGTTTCTCTAGGAAGATAGCTGGAAAGCACAAAAGCAGACCAAATACAAACTGGTTCTGTAAATCGTAGGAAGGAAATTAATTATGTTACTCTTTTAAAAACAAATAATTTACATATTGTCAAAGGGAATGGTATCAAGTATTGGTTGGTAATTTTTTTAGGAGGTGTTTGGTATAAAAAGTCTAGTCAGAAGGTGAAGGATGGATCAAGTGTGACACCTGAAATTAGGATTATGTTTTATGGCTTATCGTCACTGAAAATGTGTTCTCCATAATTTGCTTTCAGATAATCTGTGCATTCAGAGGTCATATGGTAAGGATTTACTTCTTGAAAGGATTTAGCCAGTTTACAATAGGCAGCTTATACAGTGATACAAAAGCCCAGGTGGAAGAGGAGGTTCAGGCATAGCAGATAGCCTGGTTGGTAAGGGACGTTTCGATATGGAAGAAAACGACATTCCCTGCAAACATTTAGCTCCCTGCTTGAATGAAGATGCATATAATGCGTGCAGGACCGTGCTGGGCAGGCATTTCAGAGGGAAGCTCCAAGTGTTGATTCCCTTATGTTTACTGGGTGGGTGCTGTCTGAAAAGCTCACAAAAGGACATGATTTGGAGATTTTGCCTTGGTTTCAGTTGACCAGGGCTTTCCTGCCGCCATCAGTCCTCACTGTCAAGTTGTGCAGGACCTGGAGCTTCATTCAGCTCGCTTGGGCTGTGCCGTAGTGATCGTGGAGCAGATGCTGAAGTTCTGATGAAGAGCCAGGAGTGCTGCCAGTGGCCCGGCTGTGAGTGCTGCAAAACCCGTGGGGGTTGTGTGTTCCTGGGTGTTACACCCACAGCTCACACTTACACTGACATGCAGCCGACACGTGTGTCGCTGAACATGAGACCTGAAAGCCGAGTCACTCCGAACCGGGTCAGCAAACCCCGGGGTTTGAGAACTGTGGGGCAACACAGGCAGCTTTGGAAGAATGGTATGGAGTGTGCAACCATTGCCTTGTCCAGACAGCTGATTTCCCTTAAAATACTTGCTGTTTTGATTTTTGTGTGAATTTTTGTACCGTAGCCATGTGCCCGATAACACTGTGAATGAACATCTTCCACCTGGTAGGTTATGTATTTAAAGTTTGTAATTTACATTGCCTAGGAATGTGGCACAGTTTCTGGGGTTTGAAACGCTGTGTTTTTCTTACATTTGTTAATGTGCAGCTTGTCTAAGTGTCCCTCTTTCACCTGCAACCCACACTGAAATGCTGCTTCCTTCCTCATCTTCCTGGCTCCCCTGTTGCATCTGTAAAAAAAAGAAAATGCCTTACAAAGGAAGGCATGTTTCAGTGGTACCTTAGTGTAGCCTTCACCTGTTCTGTGATTGTAGAGATTCTGGGGACAAGGAATTCTTGGGGAGAGTAAAGCTTCTCTTTTATTTTTCTAAGCTGGGGGGAAAAAAAAAAATATATATTTTTGAGTTTTTTCCAGTCCAGTAACTCGGAAGGATTAACTTTGCACTCTAATAAATAAAACAGCCAAGCAGATTTTGTCCAAATGTTTCTTCACCAGACACAAATCCTAATCCTGGACTAAAATCTCACAGGCTTGTAGTAAAATTGTTCCAGACTAAAACTTGGCAAAGTAAAAAATCTCTGAAAGCAGGGTTCACAATGGAAATGCTGATGCAAGCATAACTGGAGCATTGCAAACGCGACGCCATAAGAACAGCTTTGCATATTGCTCATGAATAGCTCAGAGGTAAAAGGATTAACACTTCTTAATACTGCTTTGAATTTGCTAGACTTTTTGCTTGCTGGACTCAACACAGATACTCTGTACTGTATGTAGGCTTCATATATTCGCCTTTTATTCTGATCCCTTTATTCCCCCCTAGCTGAGAGTCCTTTATTGCTGCAAACAGAAGCCTTTGTTGCCTCGAATTTCCTGCATCACCTATCAGGATCTGTCAGGAGACAGAAATTAATACCAGAAATAACAATTTGAGCTCAGTGTGTAGCTATTTAATTTGCAGACTGAAGGAACTTTTTTTGCACGTTCCGTATTCGAAGAGGAGGAACGAGACTATTGGTGAAGAAGAGGAAGGTCTGGATCTCTTCTAAAATAGTGTGCACGCTCCAGTGAGGTTCTAGCGTGGGTAAAAAGCCCCGTAAAAAACCCCCAAACAAAACAAAAACCCCAAACAAACAAACAAAATCCACAAAAAAACCGACAACAACAAAAAAAACACACCTGAAAATGAAATGCCTTTTATTTTGATGGTGTCACTGAATCTGTGCCTGCAGACATTTGGGTTTCTATTTGGTTTGTAGCTAAAGCATTCTGAAGTGAGCATGTGTTTGTGTACACTCTGTAAATGTTGGTGGGTTTGCAGGCTCCTCTCCTGGAAGATTTTCATCATCTAGAACTTGGCTGCTGCCACTTCAGCCCTTTGGTTTGGGAATGGTTACCTGTTCCTGTGAAAATGAGAACCGAGGAGGTCTTGCTGATGGTCAGCTAAACCATTTTGGGGTTGTGTGTGTGTGTATGTGTATGTACACACACACACATGCATAGATATATAAATATCCTATTGCGGTTGCCATAGTCACACTCTTGCTGGGCTTTCTACCAGCAAGTGTGCAGGGAGGTGTCAGCAAAACATGATGTATTTTAAATATAATCTGAAACGCCATCCAGCAGCAAATCAGATGTTTATTAAAGGTCCCTTTCTTCCACCAAGCTTTCACTTAATTTGCTTTCTCACGAAAGGGAACAAACTTGAAATACATCAGTGTTTAAGCAAATAATATTTTATAAAAATGGTAATATGCATGATTAAAGATAAAATACGAGGGCTCTGGCTGGTGATTATTTACAACAGGCATGGCCCTCAGACAGCAATGGTAAGAAAAGTGAGTATATAGTAACTGTTAATCCACTTGACAACTGATAGCAATAGAAATTATGTTGGCAAGAAAATAGAGAGAGGTCTTGTACAAACAAGACATTATTTTCTTTGATTTCTTTTTTCTTTATTTTTTTTTTATAACTTAAGTGTGTATATAGATCAAAGTAATTTGAAATACCGAAAAAAAAAACCCTGTATTCCCGATTGCTGTAATTCATATTGTTGGTACACCTTGCTGTTTCAAAACTTGTCTTGGTCATTTATTACTGGTGGGTATGGGAGGTTTTGATATTTTTAACGCATTTAAGGGTGCTGTGGTACGTGCTGTGTGTGGTACTGGATATGTAAAAGCAAAGAACATCACGGTAGTCTCTAATTTCTTTAGCTTTGAAAATTACCAAATAAAAGAATAAGCAAGAAATGTACATAGTTAAAAACTCACGGTGGAAAGGAAGATCCTTCAGGAGGATTTGAGTTGGTCTGGGTAGTTATTAAAGTTACTGGTTAATATTTTTAATATAACTTCTGAAGCAGCTTTTATCAGAAGATCTAGGTGCATATTACAGACTAGTTTAGACTCATAACATCCTTGTGGTGAGCTGGGCAAGTATTTTCAAGAAACTGATGTCCAGAGATGTTTGCCATGTTTGCCTGTGCTAATTTGGAAAGCTGGGTCTTGTTTATGCTTGAAGTGAATGCAGATTAAGGTAGGGTGTAAGCACAGTAGACATTTCTGATTAATTAAATGTGCAGAAATTCCTTCTCTGAAACAAGAGTGTCTTGTTTCTGGTTAGCATATCCTCTTTGAAATGGCACTCATTACAGAAAACTGCCCACTCGTGGCTTTAATAAAGAGCTATTGTGTGAGCAGGAAGGTCCTGATTACTGAAGCTGGGGAAGGAGAACGTGGGGCGTTTTTTTTTTCTCTTGGTCCTCTGACCTGTCTGCTGGACCGGTCGGTCCAACAGGTGGTCAGATGGTCTTGGGATCAGCGGCCACAAGTTGCTGGAAGGGAGGCTTACCAGTTCTTCCCAGCGTTTGTCGGGCAGCTTATCCCAAGGCTGGGAGGTGTGGCACCCCACTGGTGCTTCCCTGTTGTTGTAGGAGCAAACCCTTAACGAAATCCAAAGGAATCCATTTTGTTTGGGATGACGTGGAGTGTTGCAAGGGAGAAAAGCCTGTATTTCGTGCTTGCTGTGGTGAAACCCTCCTGCAACTCTGCTCTGCACCCGTTCCCTGAAAACTCAGTAGACTTCCCAGCTGTGTGTTTGTCCCTCAGCACTGTGGCGGGCTAGTGAGGTCTCCTAAAGTTTGAGTTAATGATGTTTGTTAGGAAATTATTTTCTTTGCCTTTCTCGCTCATTTAATGTAGCCAGTGTCTTGTTTGTGGGTGGAATTTCACAGCCCTGAAACAGCCCCTTCTGATGCCTTAAAAGATGTGCAGTTGTTGCTTTCACATGAAGACGTTGCTCAAGTCCTTGTCTGTCCAGGTGTCCACCCAGATACTTAGGTACAGCAGAAATACAGACTGTTATATGAGACTTGCAGCTATTGATGAAAAGCCCCACTTCTTATATATGGAAACAGGGTATCTGGTAGTTTAAATAACTTGACATTGGATTTTCAGCTGAGCCGAGAATGAAACCAGGATCTCTTTAATCACTGCATGATATTTATTAGGTATGGTAGTTTCGTTCTTGCTTATTAAACTAATACAGTTTGCTGTCATGGATACATCAATTTTGTGTATTTTTTTCTTATGTGGAAAAGATTTGATTTAAAGTGTGGGGTGGGCATGGTTCATCTGCACAAAATTGGTTGTTTTGAATGAGTAAATGTAGGTCCTTCCCTAAATGTGTCTGCAGCCGCTGTGTGGAGCAGGAGAACCTCCTCTCTGCATGGTTGGTTGATGAGTTACATTAAATGTCCAATTAAAAAAAACACCAAATTACAAACAAAAATAGCCCAACCCCAGACTTCTTCCTTTTCTTTCAGTAGTTTTCTCATGCCTTCAGTTTTGCTGGCAAGTCTGCTGATTTGAGTGTCGTGTCCATCTGAGCTGACATTGATACACAGATTAAAGGAGCACCTCTCACAGAGGTGTCCTGGGGTGGTCTGAAGGGGGGGTAACACACACAGCTGTTGTTGGGATGCAACCTGAGACCATCCCTGTGGCAGCAGAAAGAAAATGGAAATAAGAAAGGGAGAGCAACGTACTATTGGAATGTCCAAAGAAAGGCAGATGAAACAGTTGGAGATTAGTACGTTATAAATTAGCACCTCCTGGTTTCCTGGACCCTGTGAGTGGCAGCTCGAATCTGCCTCTGGTGAAAAGAGCTGTAAAACTTGGGGAACTCAGGGGAAGAAAAGCAAGATGAGTGGTTCCACAGGGTCCCACCAGTCTTCTGGTCGAGTGTCTGATGTTTCCTAGAGAAAAAGTAAGGATGTAAACAGCACAGGCCCTGCTGGCTTGCTGCCCCTTGCTGCTGCAGGTTTGGCTTCCGCTGCAGGTTTGGCTTCCTTAGCAATTTAGGATTACCGTGTGCCAGCGTGGGGCTTCTGCCTGACAAAAGCAACCCCTCTGCCCATCCTGTGAGCAACATGAGAGCAGCATGATGTGTCAGTTACCATGGGTTGGACACCTTGGTCATAAATTTTGGTGATGTCAACTGCTGTGGCAATTGACCTGAAATGTGTTACTTAAGTCTCTTGACTGTCTATGTAATGGGGAGAATAAAACTGATGTATTATATTTTAATGTTGAAAATTTTAAGGAAACATTCTGTAAGTGTAAAGTAGTTCATAATTCATCGGGGATAAGTGAATGTCTCGCTTCTCCGTTCTGAAGCGGGCGTTGCTTGTTCGTGCTGTGGTCTGTTTGCTTGCAGTCCTTAGCGCTTGTTTGATCACTTAAGCAGCTCGTGACGGCACCCCTTACAATGCAGGGAAAAAGACCAGTTTGAGGAGCCCTTGTATAACGCAAAAGATTACAAGTAGAAGATACTCCATAGCTCTTTGTCCTTGCAAAATCCTGCAGAAATATTCCCAGCGATGTCTGTGCACCGGGATCGGTGACAGCCTTAGGTGAGGGTGGAAATGGCTTTTGCTTCATGGATGGTCTGCTTGGAGGGGGCCGTGTCTCCTGGGCAGTGCCTGGTGCGATGCTGGTGTCTCTGGTAAATCTGGGAGGTTTTTTAGCGCCTCAAGTGCGGAGTGAGAATTGCGTTTTGAAAGCTTTCAGCGTTGTTTTTCGTTGTGGTTCCCAAACAACCCAATGAGTTGCAGGAAACTTTTTTAAGGAATAAGCTGCCTCTGCTCCCTGGGCAAGTTAGGGTTCCCGGGTTTCCATTCCAGTTTTAAGGCTGAAGCTGGGTTAGGACTTGCCTGTGTTGACCAGGGCGGGTTCTGCTGTTGCTCCTCTGGTAACTGTCCTTCATTTGGGATAATTAGTGGTCTTGCAAAGTGGAGCCGGTAAAACCAACTCTCACTGGGGAACAATCTGTCCACTGGAGGAGCAGCCCCGTTTTTTCCCACCACTCTTCTTGCAGCAAAAGCCTGTGCAGTGACCTTATAGGTTGCTGAGGTGGAGGTGTACAGTGTTTTTCCTGAAGTCTTTGTTGCTGTGGGCTACTTTCTCGAATTTTCTCTTCAGTGCCTCACATTGCTTAACAGTATCTACAGGATGTTTTACTAATTGCATGTTTTCACTGTGGTAGTTAGCGTAATTGAAAGCAAAAGTTTCTGTCATAATAGGGTTCAACTTCTCCTCTAATATTTTTTTCGTGCTGACATTACATTTTAAGGAGTGCAGTGAAGCCAGTTTGATACCTGGGAGAAGCTTGAAGTGCAAGTGGTTGGGCAACTCCTGCTGTAACTTTGTATTCACAGAAGGCCTTGGGTACGCAGAAGACTAATGGGAAGACCTAATTTTGGAGAGCTGAGATCCTACAGATGCTCTGGTGACATTGCTTTTCGCAGTGCAGGTTCTCCGGTTTTATTTGGTCAATAGGAGATAATCAGGGGAACTCAGAACCATTAAAGAATAAGATGTCATGGACTCAGGGGTCTTCTGACACAAAAGAAGCCTATCCAGAACAATAGAGAAGGTTAAAAAGGTTGAAATCATGACATCCTGGAGGTTTTTTTCACATTAAATGAGTGTCTTTGTTTCAACAGGTACTTCATTGGCACTGGTTTAGAAAACAGTAAGGTCAGAGCTGTAGTGAACTTCAGAGGATGATTTTTGCTATCTTCATCTGCCAAGTTTTAGTGAAAGAAAACACAGTCTCTCCTTGTCTTTCATCCTGTGTTTTATTCTTTCAGAAGAAAACCTTGCTCAGCCAACAGTGTACATCGCACGCTGGAAGGTGAGGTCTGAGAAGATTTCTGGAGTGTGGGTATAGTGTAGTGACTGATAACAGGGAATCAGATCATGACTGCTGAACTGAATAAGAAGCAGGCTTGGCTGATTTTTACTTTTTAATGTGTTCAAGAAGTTGAAGAGTAAGAAGACTGATCCTGTTCCTCTCCATTGCTCTTGGGATCTTTGTTCTGTAGTGTCTCTAGAGACTCCTTGGGGCCATGAGTCAGTCTGTGTTGGGGTGATAAGTAACTCCAGGGTAAGAATTATTCTGTGTTAGATTGAAGTTAAGGGAAAGTGCTTTAGTATTTCTGTCTGTAGTTGCCTGGTTGATTCATGCTGGTCCTGCCCTTGCAGATTCAGATACCTGCTGTTTGGTTCATGCTTTATGTAATCTTCGTTCTTACTTCCCACTTGATGACTTACCATTACAGATTGGATTTTTGCATGCCCTCCATTCCCTCAGACTGTCTTGTCAGGCATGTATTTGCTATTTGAAAGCAGCAGGGCTTGAAAAGGTCCATGTGATGCTGCTGTTGAGAATTCAGCATCCTTACCCTGGGAATGTCAGGCTGCCCAGGAGGTGGACACCCCGTGGCAACCTGTTTGCCCAAACATCCATCTCTTGCCTCTGTGGGGAGATAGATAGCCCCTATAAGCCCTTAATATAAATGTTTATGTGTGTGTGAAAGGTACAATGCACACGTGGGTGGTGAGTGCTTTGATAAGCCCAGCAGAGCCATTGCTGCTGTACTTGCCTGATGGTGGCTTTGCTTCTCTCTTAGAAGGACCTCACTGTGCTAATCATCTTGCATCTAGCACCTGTCACCTAGCAGGTAGGTGTTAAATACTGCAGGCAGAGGGGATTGTCACCAGCTCTTCTGCTCTGGATGTAGAAGAGGAGGACAAGTGAAATTTCAGCTGTTTCCTAGGCGGAGTAGTGAAAGGGAGTAAAGGGGAATCCAGTAACAGGGTTGTAAAGGTCAGGAGCAGCACTTTAGGAGTCCTTTGGGATGTATCAAATGTAATCCTTATGTTTGGGATTTCATATTCGAGGTGGATTTTGGTGTGGATCTCACAAGCTGGAGACGTGCAGTTCGATGTTACATCCCTTGAATCGATGCAGGCTGTTCATTGCTATCTAAAAAGCCCGGGTGTTGATGTATGACTGTTGTTAGATCAGCATGAATTGTTCTGATGGGCTGTGGGAGTTGTGGACTTGGGTTGTTTTAAGGTGTTTTAACCTGTAGGCTGGACCATTGGATGAGATGGTTGGAATTCTGCTCTGGTGTGACTGTTATTTGGTCGTTGTTGTTTCTCTGTGTACAACAGTGTCTTGAATTCTTTGAGCAGCTCATTTTGTGGAGCACGGTAAAGCAAGAACTCGAGTGTTAACAGAAGTCTGGAGTGTTAACAAAAGTCTGGAGTGTTGTATGTGTGTGTGTAAACTGCTGCTACTGTAATATATTTCAAAGCTATGCTGACAAAAAAAAAAAAAAAAAAAAGAAAACAACAAACAGCAGGAAACATGGATTGCTATCATATCATGGATTTAACCAACCTAAGACAATTCTCCAGCAAGCTTTGCTTGATCTAAGGCTGTTTATACGAACTGAGCGTTTTGTAACTGTCATCTTTTGGGTTATAGGCAGTACAAATTAAAAGTTACTCTCGGCATTGCTCCAGCATCCAGCTCTGCCGGTGGCTCGCTGGAGAGCAGCTACAGTGGAAGGGCTGGCTTGCCCAGAGCATCTTCTCCCCAACAGGATGGCCTGTGTTTATCCCTGAGAGCGCTCCTGGCTTCTGAAGTGCTGTACCAGTAGACATGTGTTGCCCATGCAGTGATGAGGAAAACAAGGGTAATACATGCTGCAGGGTGTTTCCTTTGCATCTGCCCAGTTTTATTTTTACATGATGTATTTATACACATGTGCTATCTTCCCAGTTTAGCTCTAATGCCCTCTAATTCTGGGTATGCAGTTACAAAGAAAGCAAAAATCCATGTAGAGGGAAGAACAAGGACTTTTAAGGCTTTGTAGTGTATAAGAAATTCCCAAATCTAGTATTTTGCATATTTAAATGAATTAAAACTCCCTGTGAAAGTGTTCCTGTTCATAAGTAGAAAATAAAACTTTGACTTGAGAGCTGTAGCAAGATTCAAGGGAGACTCAAGCTGTCTGATTGTAGGCTTTAAATATCCAGAATGATTCATCCTGCTTTTTTGTTGTCCAAACCTGCAGTTAAAAATTACCGTATACTTTAAATAAATTGAAGAAGGGTTACCACAGAAATGTGAGAATAAACTTGAATGACAAAACATCGAATTATTTTCAATTCCTCCTTTATAAGACTGCTCTTGCAGTCAAAGAATAATTATTAGTGACCTGCAGTGCTATCCAGAAGGAGTTTGTAATTTTCAGCTGAGCCGACGCTGAGGATTTAGCAGCTGCCTATGAAAGAAGAGTGGGCGACTTAAGCAAATTGTGAAAATTGGCAGAATGTGGCTTGGATGGCTACTTATTAGATGAAGACTGGAGCACACAAGACAGCCTAAACAGACTGCTGATAAATTAGGATGTCCCTACTAAGTAGACTGTGAAGAGAAATGACAGTGTAATGAGTCTAAGCACTCGTGTCTCAGTTTTTAACCAGTGATTAGGGATGAGCTTAGCCTGTCATATCATCTTCCTCAACATGTGACTTTTGCTCTGCTTCAGCCTTTGCTTGCTGAAAGTAGAGAACACCTGGGAGAAGCCAGAACCTTTCATGTCTGACTGAGGGAAGAATCGAGTCTCCAAAGCCTGAAAATAATCTGGTCATGCTGCTGCATCCTCCGGTATGAAGCTGTGGCGTTCACTCTGGTATTCAAAGCCCAAAACCTTTGGTCAGTATGGACAAATGCCAGTTTCTGTGCAGCTGAGACGAGCACTTTCCTGTCCTTGAACTGTCTGGAAGGGTGATGTTCAGCACCACCTCTCTTCCTTGTCTCATCCCATCCTGATTACAGACAAGATGAGAACTCACAGGTATTATAGGACGTGTCCTTTAGATGTAGCGGCTGGAACAGTCTGACCTCTTCTCTCCTGATTTCCCAGAAACTTGAGAAGAGGAGAAGAGATGAGAAGAGCTGCATGCTTAGTTGTGTTTTCCTCTGTGAAGGAAGGCGTAACTGCCAAGGAGGGATTGTTTGTAGGGTGTAAGGGGATGAGAAAACTGTGTTCCAACATGGCACTTGTGTCGTGGTGAGCACAGGGTGGACCCTTCATGGACTCATTTTTAGCCTCTCATGTAAAAGTAATTTCCCTGTTGCCACTTCATGACTTAAGAAAGGGTTCAGCTTGGTCATCAGTTGTGGCTCTTAGGTGGGACAACTAGTTAGTTTTCACTTACCACCCTGGATGCCTCAGTGATGATCTTTCAGCCGCAGGTTTAAGTGGTTGGGTAGGTCTTAGCGCTCCATGGGGAAGCTGCAGCTTCTATCTGCTTCTCCAAGCAGGAAGGGGATGTCAGAGAGCTCTCCATCTCATGTTTGGTGTCTTGGGTATGGATTGAGGGAACTGTGGAAGGCTAGTGCTGGGGTTTGTCAGGCAGTGCTGCTGTGTTTGTACTGCGCTCAGTGTGAGCAGATGTCTGGGGAGTTGCTTTGACCTTGCTTCTGGGTGGCTTTATAAATAGGGAGTAGGAATAAATTATTTCTTCAATTGTCGTTGCAAGTGAGATATTAAAACAGGGAGTCTGCAGTTTCTGAGAAATCCAGTGATGGGTGGACAATAAAAAGAAAACCAGTGAGGGGAGAAGAGATTAGGAGCTCAGAATGTTACTTGGGTAAGGGTTTTGGATTGGAGCAGCGAAACGTCTGAACTTAGCATATTTTTTAATGAAGAAAGATCTGTTCATGATGACAGGATGACTAGGGAAGAAAAATCCTTAGATCTCTCTGGAGTGATCAGTGAGTCAGAAATTGCTGGCACTTGGAGAAGCACTCCTTGCTCAGCTCCTACTCTGTCTTCTGTTTTCTCTCTCTAAATGACCATGTGGTGGATTGAGAGACAAATTGGAGGAGCCCTTGGTCCAGTTCCTCAACAGGACACCTGTCGATGTTACGTTTCAGCTGTCCTCGTGAACATTAACTCGGCTCCTGCTTTCTGAGTTTGCAGACTCAGCCAAGACACAAAGAATTGAATAACCCCTGAAGAATGAACTCCTTTGTTGCCCACCGAGGCATAGCTGTGGCATTGTTTTCACCACAGGCAGGACAGTGAGTAATAGCGTCGCAGCTGCTTCGCTGAGCTCTGTGCTGGAGGATACTTCAGTCTCCTCGGACTTTTCTTTCCAAAATCATTCACATGTGGAAAAAGATGAAACACATTTGTAAGCAAGACTTCATTATTTTTTTTTTTTTGTAAATGTGGGAAAACTGAGTTGTGCTGTGGAAGAGAAATAAATGCTCAGACTTCACTCTGTAGAAATCTGGAGGTGTGTGGCGAGGAGTGAGCACTGACTTTTTGCAAAATAAATTTTCAAAATGTGGATGGAGCTTTCTTCTCATCCTGTGTTCTGCATCTGGTGTTACTAGTTCAGGCAGAACTCTATCTCTGTTCATCAAGGAGACTGCCCTTGCCTAGGCACCATTTAGCACTGCTCCATCCTCAAAGCCCAGCAAGGAGTAGGCTGCTCATTGCATTGCCTCAAAGCATTTACCTCACAGCATTCCACTTTTATGTTTGATTCAGTAGCACCAGCTACCTTCAAATACGTTTTTGCATTGCTCTCAATTCAGTCTGCCAAGAACTCTTGTCCAGTAGAGTTTAAGCTACCTTTTAAGTGTAATTTAGACATAATTATCTCACCAAGATTGTATCTATTGACAGCAAGACTGCATTCATCAAGGACTCCTTTTGAAATATTTTCTCAAGTGGATTCCTCTCTGTTTTGCAAGACCCGGTTTTATATGATGAAGGTAATAAGTGTTCAGTGTCTTTGCACTGTGTGGTCAGCAGTGATCAAAAAAGAAAACATTTATGTGAATTACTATGAGATGAAAAGAAAACTAAGGCATAATTGCATTTTTGTCTTAGTCTGTGGTGAGTCTTATGCCCTGAATGATGGTCAGTTTTTAGTCCTCCATGTAAGAAAGAAAATGTCACAGAAATGCAGCAGGGGTGACCAGCTGTCTTTCCAGATCTTCAGCAGAAGAACCTGGAGGCAAGAGAGTTCATGTTAAAGTTGACTAAGTCTTAGTAGCAGAAGGGCAAAGAGTGGGGACACTTCTTTTCTCTCTTCCTCACATGAGGACAGAAGATCACCATCAGGTTTAAGATTAAATACTTCATCCCATGTGTAGCTTAAGCTATGAAATGTGTGTTTTTTTAACACGAAGCACTTGACATCCATTATTGTTGTCATATCATGCCACAATCACCAGATTGTATTTGGAAGAGGAATGCTAGTGGTAATTTGCAGAGCATCATTTAATCATCTTTGTCAAGTAACGGATTTATTATTGATTTCAGGCTCCTGGTTAGCTTAGAGAATTGTGTCTTTATGGCTTTGCCTTTCTTCTTCCCCAGAGGACATAGTGCCATTCTGCAAATTTTGTAAACCATCTATTTTAAAAGAACATCAGGGTTGAAAATTCAAGCATTGAGTTCAAGCACAGAGAATTTAAGCACAAGTATCACCTGTTTTATTTACTGACTGTAGCGTGATTTTGTGAAAGAAATTGTACCTAGAAGTCCATTTAGATCAGGAAACGTATCCAGAAAAAGATGGACTATTCTGATTTTATAATTTACTCTTGTTTGTTTGTTTGTGGGTTGGTGTGTTGGTTTTTTTGTTTGTTTTTGTTTGTTTTGTTTGAATTTTTTCCTGTTTTGAATAGCTTTGGCATGTAAAATAAGGAATAATGCCGTGTAGTTCTTGATGTACAGAGAAAGTAAGTGTGGAGGAAAAGCAATAGTTCCACTGTAAGTAAGTATTACTAAATCCTATGCAGGTTGGCACCAGGTTTGAATCCCAGCAGTTGACAGATAATAATGAACAAAGAGTAACTAAGAGCATTAGTAGAGTTCTGTTCCTTATCCATGGGCTTTAAGGTGGGATGGTGTTGTTGGATGGCTTTTCTGATTTTTCTGTCTACTGTAAACAAATCTATTTGTCTACTTCAAGATGTTAACTGGTTTTGTTTAGACACAACTTCCTAAAAGACGTCTGGCTCAAGGTGAAGGTGGAGAGAGGAGGAAAATCCTGTTCTGTTAGTTAAGCTACTGCTGAGAGCATTAGAGAGGCAAACCTTGTTTTTTCTGTTTTCAGCTGGACTAGCTTCAGCATCTGGGTTTTCTGCTTGAAGTTTTCTCCTGTGTGTGTGTGTCCAGTTGAGCCTCCTACTGCTTGGATGTTGTAGCGAGTCACCTTTGACTTCTTGATAAACAGAAACATTGCTCTTCCTGGCGTTCTCCAGTTTCCTACAGCTGCGTTTTTAAGGCCTTTTAGCAAGTTAGTAATTCAAATAACATGTTTTCTCCTAGTAATGTTAACTTTGCAGTAAGAATATCAGGTGATAGTAAATCATATTCCATGTGGGCCGGTGCGGTTCTCAGCTCTTTGCTGAGCAGCTCAGGGATGTTGAGATTCATCAGTCATGAATTTGGTGTTAGGGTTTTTTTTTACCCATGTAACAGGGAGAGAGGCATCCTCATTCCTGGTGTCCACTGGGGTTTCTGAGAGGTTGGAGAAGAAGTGGAGAAAGGATCTGCTAGATCCCTGGGCAGTTCAGGTTGTTATCTGGGTGAAGGTGGGTGTATCAGTGGGAGGAAGGGAGTAATGGGCACGTGGGATCTGGCAAGGTGGGATCTGCCAGCCTCCAGCAAGGACTGAGCTATTGCATGCTCTATGTTTTGTGTAGCCACAGGCTTCTTGAGGCCTGTGCAGATGTGTTGGCTCAGCGTTCTGGTGAGTATTAGAGAGGTCACTGTAAGAGCCAAAAACTTCTCAGCCTGGACCTCAATTGCATATCAATGTGCAGACCACACAGAAACAGATTTATTGAAACGGGAATCACCCATTAGCCATTCACGAGATTCTTTGGGAAGTTTAATATTACATTGTAGCTGTTACTTACTAAGAAGTAGCTTGCACTTAACAATAACGTGGCGTGGAAAGCAGAACCCCATCTGGTCACAGCACTGACATAAGAAACTGGAATTCTGAAGAATTCAACTGAGCTTTGCCGTATAAGTTGGCCTAAGGTGGACAAAATCCACTTGCATTATTTTATCTGTATTTAAGAGGCATTTTACTTTAATTGTGTAACTTAGGTAGGCTGCATCAAGTCAATAACTTTCACATGTAGCAGACTGTTTTTCTTCCAGAAGAAAAGGATGTTTCCATAGATATAAATAGTCCTTATTATGAAATTGCAAAATCACTACCATGGAGAATGTCATTCAGAATGTATGTTTAGTTTCCAGAGACAGGATTTAATATTTTGGGGCTGATTTTTTTTTTTTTGGAAATACTTAACAATTATAGTAGTTGTTTCACAGCATCCTTTTAAACATTTAAACATGAAGAACAAATCCAAAACAGAGCCTCAGACTAGCAACTATGAGGAAAATTAAGTCTATCCAAGCCAAAAACAGCACACCTGTTCCATCAATAACTCAGTTTTCTTAGCAGGGCACCAGAAGTGATGGGAGAATCAACAGACCTTGGTGCTTAATTTTCTTCTTGAAACCACAGAGAAACTGTATAGTTGCTGTAATAAAGTGGCATCCATTTTTGTTAGGGAAAACATCAGGCTTTCGAAATGGCATTTTATTATCTTGTATAATCTTAGTTTAAATGAAAATTGCGTACAAGAGTGCCAAGCTTACACACACTTGCCTTTGCAACTTCAAGAACATGCTTTCTCAAGAGACCACAGAAAATTACAAGTACGCCATGCTGCCTCAACGTCTGCCTAAGGGGAGTTTTGCCCTCCAATAAATAAGAGCCTGCAGATCATAAATCAGCATTTTATCGTCAGCCACCAGGTGACTCTCAAATGTCAAGAACAGGTGCACGATAACTCCCCAATTTCTGTTGATGCCAGTAGCTGCCATCATGTTGCATGAAGCAGAATTTTGCAAGAGGCAAATGTCACCTTTCCTGAATCTTTCAAGTGTATGCTTTGTGCCTTTTTAACTGAGACTCTGCAAATCCCTATCTAAAACTTGCACAAAAATCTTCATTGAAACCAGTTTGAAGTGTTTAGAAAAGGAGGATAAGCTGCAGAAGTCTTGGTGTTACTGGAGGAGATTCACAGCTTGGACTGATGTCTAATGACTGTGAATGTTTCAGTGAAGAGCATGAAGAAATTATCTGTTCTGCAGTGTAACCTTGATAGAAGGGGTTATTGAATGCATTTCTCATGTTCATTTGTATCAGCATTTGGAAGCTCCTCAAACAAGTCTGGGTAACACCTTGGGAAGTGATTTGTATTGTAGAAAGAATTGTTGTGAAAACAGTTTCAGAAGCTGGAACTCCAGCTGCTGTATGTATTGCTGAGGTGGGAATTTTTTTTTGTCTTTATTTAAAACAAAACAGCTCCCCCTCTGCTTCCACCCTCTTTCTCTTATTATTCATTTCTGCCACTCACAGCATCATGTCACTAAATCATGAAGTGACACAGAGAAGAGTTAATTGTGCATTGCTGGCTATCTGATTAAATCCACTCTTCTGCATTTAGACTTCAGTGGATTTATGAAGATGAAGTAAAGGGGAAGAAATGACATGACCACTGAGGGAAAAATGAGTATTAATGTCTTTTCAACAACAGTCTGATGAAATGTTATTTGTTTAAGCTACCTAGCTGTTTCAGTTACTCATGAAACAGCATGGGTTGGATGTAATGCTGCTTGGTAGTGCTTGCTAAATGCTTCATAAGTGCTTTAAGATGACCCAGTTTTGAGATTGATATAAGGAACCTGTAATTCATGAATGCAAAAGAAACACTCTAAAAGGCCTCGCCAAAGCTCCTGAATTAGGCTGCATTCTCCAGGAAATTTGGCAGTGGTGCTTTAAAATGCCAAATGCTTATTTACTTGTAAAAGTGAAAAACTTATACAAGTATGTCGTTAATGAAGTAAATAAGCGGAGCAGATCAATAGGTGAATATTTAAGAGGCTTTTTAGATGATTATGCTGCAAAAACTATGCAGGAGGAAGAAATAGCAGGCTTCTGACAGCTAAATGAAGCGTCAGTAATGCAGGTAAGCTTGTCATCGAGATTCCTACCCACACATGGGGAAAGAACCGGGACAAAATTGTTGAAGACTTTTCCAGTCTTCACTCTGAGCCTTTTTCCTAAATCATCAGATCTGACTTTGCTTAAATGTAACGAAATAGAGCAAATTAAAGAAATAAAAGTAATGCTGGAAAGCTTCAGAGTGAAGAGAATGTGCTTTGGAAAGCCTGAGCCTTTGACACGAAGGTTAGATCAGATATAGTGCTCTGCAAATTCAGTTGCTAGCTGTGAAGGGCTTTATTGCTCTTTCTGCATCTTAAGACTTAAAACTTTATATGCAGTTTCTGGGGAAGTAGTGAGGAAGGGTTTTTCAAAAAGTGTAAAAATTTGCTGGAACCTTGCCTTCAGTGTGCCAAATCCCAGTTGCCATACATATTGCCCATTTGGAGTACGTGAATAGTCTCATCCACTGAATCTTGCTTGATGAATATTTAATAACGCTGAAGTGGTTGACTTTTTACAGATCCACACCTTTTCTAGGAGTATTTTGTTTTGTAATGCAGCTCCCATCAGCTGAAGTGGATAAAAGTTCACTGGTGAAGATCATGAGTGCTAGCTAGCATACTGAAACTGTTTACTTCTTGGACAGAGGTGCAGTAAAAAGAACTCAGCACTTTTCTCGGCCTATATTTAGCCTAACATCCCCCACCTCTGTGGAACAGGTTTTACTTACGTTACCTTGAACCTCACAGCTCATTTAGTCCAGCACAGTGCACAACGAGGTCAGCCTTCTGATGTGTGAGGGTTTCATTTTATGGTCACACTTGAGCAGACAACAAATCATGGGTGAACTTTGGTTCCTTCAGGTTCTCATTAGCATCGTCGTTCCGAGCAGTGTTGCCCCTCGCAGCTGGAGCAGAGACTCCTGTCATGTTTTGTAACCTCTTGCAGCTTCTTGGTGTAGGCTCCCAGTTCAGCTGGTTCCTTCCTTGTGGTCAGACAGTAGAGAAGGCCAAGAGGTAAAATAGATGGGTATTTCTGCAGGGGTGGCAGTCAGGCAGCTTGCTGTGATCCAGGACTCTGGCTTTCACACCAAACTCCTCAGCAGCCGGGAAGTGTCCATCAGGACTGTGTGTCCTGGCTAAAGCCAGGGAGGAGCTATGTAGGTGAAGGTAAAATAAAAGACTTAGTGGCTGGAGACATAATCTGCTGCCTCTCCTTCCCCCTAGGTAGGTCCCTGGACATTTCACTCCTGTAAGCCCAGAGCATATTGTCTGACATCTGTTTTATGCTTTGGTTAGGATACCCTCGTGGTAGAGACTGGCTGGTCCTTCCTTCTTAAATAGAAGAGGTTTCCTTATCTCTCCAAATGTCTCTGCAGTGCACAAGGTGAATCTTCTGAAACTTCTGCTTCCACTACTCTAGTGTTTTAATGTCCATTGTGTTGCTGATGTTTGTCTGTGTTCTTGTGTGAAACTTGTGTCTGCTGGAGGACAGTCTTTACTTTGTGGATCACAGACTTTCTTTCCTCGATGGTTTGAAGATTGTTTTCACGGAAGTAATTCACATATTTTAATTTCTCAGTTTGTGGATGGATCCATTTATTGCAACTGTTGGGATTCTCATTAGTAGAAATTAACACAAGCTGTGACATAAGCTTGGCTTGACTTTTCCACCACAGACCACAGTCACGTGAGCTGAAATAACTCATTACTGAAATCATCTGTAGTTAAGAGAAGCTTTCTGTCAAGTGGATTTGCGGAGAGTGGAGCACGATTACAGCCTGGGGAGTGCTGTAACGCAGAGCACTTACTCCAGTGGAGCAGGACGTATGGTGAGCTGTCAGCTGAGCCTGCATCTCCAGCTTGATGGCCCTGATTGCCCATCTCTCGTGTGCAGTGTAAGATAGGGCGATGCTGTGGGTGGAAGGAGGTTGGTGGTGTTACCTGGAAGGGAGCTGATGTAAGAGTACATTCTCTCAATGCTGTGGGTTTCTCGTACTTATTCTTATGAAATGCATTAAAAAGCTGAAAGGGTTTTAGAAAGGGACAGTGTGATATTGAGGTCTGGAGAGCCTGCCTTGCCTGAGCTTCTGTACTCACTGTTGGTGCCCTAATTCCAAGAAGGTTCAGGGAACTCAATTACCACCAGCGTGCAAGTACCTGCACAAGTGGGGAATTTCTGAGGGAGAGCTGTTTAATTTAGCAAGGGGTTGAATGATAAGGTCAGTTGGAGCAGAAAGAAAAATAAGTTGGGGGCCGTAAAAACCCTTTTCCAAGGAAGAGGTATTTGCAATCAGGATGACTGAGCAAGGGTGATTGAATATAATCACTCTCGTCTATCTACTGCTGAAGATGGTGCTTGCCCCAGTTCTTTAAGACCTGGGAATAAACTTGTGAAAACTGTTTCTTTCTTATGATTTTTATAAATGACAGAAGGCTGGGAAGGTAGGTGTAATAATACTGTGTATTGATTTCCCATTTAATCAGTCCTGAAGGTAACTTTTCTGTAGCATTGTGTATTGTTTGTAGATGAGTCTCCTCACAAAATGATGGCTAATGTTGTAACATGGCTAGAAGAAGTTACTGTGAACCCTTGAATCTAGTGACGTGGTGTATCCGTGAGTTCAGCTTGTTGGATTTTGTTGTAAACCTCTTAGATATGATACAGTGGAATCCTCTTAAACACAAATTCCATGTAGCAAGTGACAGAACATAATGAAAGCATAAACTGTTACACAAATAAAACTGTCAAACGCATAATGCCGCAGCTATAAACAGCTGTGGATTTCGGCATGTTCCGTGGAATTTAGTGAGCTGGGTTAGGATGCACATTTTTGGGTCACTTCTGAATTTCAGAGAAGAGCTCGAAGCAGTATTGACACGTGCTAAAATAAAATGCCCTCGCTTGCAAAGGAAACCTTTTTTGTCAATATCGTAGAGTATCTGCACTGCTGAAAAACTGATAGTTATCTTTATGTAATGAACTGCAGAAACACTGAATGGACATAAGATGATGCAAATAGTAGGTAGGAGACACAACATGTTTTTGTTACAGTGCAAGAGGCTTTCTCAGCCAATGAGCAACAGGGATACTAAAGAATGTTTGAGTTAAAAGCGAATTAAGTGTCTGTGCGTTAGGTATTTTAAAACATGTAAGGAAGTACATCAGCGTTGTCTGCAGTCATTCAAAGCGCTTTCCCATCTGTCCTCCTGAGGAGTCTGTGTTGTTGCTGTTGGGTTTGGTGACCAGCTGGGCTGTGGAAGGAGCGAGCCCATCATAGGTCTACCCTGCACTATATAGCAGGGTAGGGAGAAGCAAAGGAGATCCTGAATGCTTCTGTGCTTCCTGCTTCCTTAGAAAAAGAGAGCAGTGTTTCGCCAAAACCCTCCCACAGCTGCAGATCTGGGCATCTGGGGGAGAGTTTTTGGCAAGATCCCACCGCTGACATAGCTAAGCGATGCCTTCCCCATCAGCCGACGTTTTCCGACTTTGTGCCTGGCACAGACATTTTGGAAAGGATCTTATTCATCATCATTAACCTTGCCCTGCACGGGGGTGAATGATGGAGGCTTTAGCAAAAGAAGAGAGACAACCTGTCCTCTGTTAAGCAAACAGCCCAGCCCCACGCCGTGCACTCAGGCAGGGTAGGCAGCAGCTCAGAGTGCACATTCCAGAGCCTCTGGAGGGGAGTGCGTGGCCTCTGCGGGTTGTTCCACTGGACACTTTGCCACAGCTGTATAAATACCTGAGTCCTGCCTACGTGGCCCCTAACTGCAGGTACTCCTTGTGTGTCTGCAGGCAGATACACACAGCACATGCCTGCCGGCGCTGCTGTAGCTTGGTGAGCCCTTCTTGGCTCCAGCCTGTGCTGTAAAACAAAGCTACTAAAACACCTGAGACACCTGACATTTCCAGGTGGGGTGCTCACTGTGTTGTAGTTCGATATTTGTCCTTTGGATGCTATAAATACAGATTTTCCTGCACTGCGGTGCTTGTGGCCCACAGCAGTGTTTTATTGAAAGGAAGACTGTAGCTCGCTTTGGTGGACCTAAAACAGATTAAATGGCTTTTAAGCAGCCTGCATTATTTTAACACGGTGATATTTGTTTTTTTTTTTTTTCCTCCCCAGGAGGATTGTTCCTATGTAAAAGTAAAGTAACGCGGATGACTTTTGAAGGCGCGCGGCTCGTGTTTTGCATAACGCTGAGTTTTCAGGTGACCTGCTTTGTGACCCAGTATCCCGTTCCTCTGGCAGAATTGTAAATGTTCCTAGCACGGATTTGCAATGCAGGGCACGCTCCTCTTCGCTGCTGGAAGGGTGGTTTGCTGCCACCAGGGCAGGACAGGTGCCCGTCACCCTTCCTGCATCGTTGCAGGCGTGCGTAGAGCTCGGTGGCGGGAGCTGAGCTGCTCGGCTTCTATCGAAGAAGCTGAGGCAAGAAGAGGGATGGGAGGAAGAGGAGGGGAGGGGGAGGAGGTTTTATGGTGGTGGAAAAAGCCTGGTTGTTGGCTTAGTGCTGCTTAGTCACTGATTCACTGCAGACCCACGATCTGAAGGGAAGCTTTCTACAAATCTCCCAGAACGCTGTCGGGGGTGGGGGGAGGTAATTGCTGGTGCTGCAGTGGTGGTCCTTTCGGAGAAGGAGCTTTTAGGAAACACGGCTATATTCCCATTATGTGTAATTTATGGGGGAGGCTCGTGCTGCTCAGCAGACGGGCAGGGATCTCCTCTGAAGTGGAATCATCCTTGAGCCGTGTCAGGTTCAATTACCAAAATCAATCACTAGGACTTCATTAAACCAAACTTTGTGTTTTAAAGTTTACAAAAGTTACTGTTAGAAGTCATGAAGAGAGATCTGTTTGTTTCTTGTGGAGTATATTAAGTGTAACATTGATTTTGACTTGGAAGTGTCCAAATTCAGAATTCAAGGCAAATAAAATTGACATGAAGGGATGTGTTTCGCTTGCATTCATGAAGATGGTACTTCAGGGATTTACATGAAATAGAAAACCTTCTGCAGGTTGCATGAAATGTAATAAATCGTGCCTGAAAACGCCCCCAGTTTGACTATAAAGGCCTTATCTCACCCATGTAAAATATTTATGTGTAAATGCATATTTTATATTTTTCCTCTGCCATCCTTGGGTTGCTTTATACTTTCATAAATGGCATCTCTGGTGTTTACTTGTAGTGGAGGCAGCAAAAAGCCTCATTCGTTTTATTTGATACTATTACTTTGACTTTTCTCTTGGTTTATTTTGAGCATAAGGAGAAGCAAAAGGCTGATAGGAGTAAAGAGTCCTAGGGTGATAAAGGCAAAAGTGAAGAGCTGGACATTTTCATGAAGATCTTTGTTTAATTGAAACTTAAACATGAAACATATGAATCCACAGTTTTTCCTGTTGTTTTACATGTCACTTTTTTTTTTTTTTTTTTTTTTTTTTTTTTTTTTTTTTTTTTTTTTTTTTTTTTTTTTTTTTTTTTTTTTTTTTTTTTTTTTTTTTTTTGCCACTTCTCTATTTTGAATTGTATTTACTGTTAACCTGAGGGGGATGTGACCTACTGTATCTGATTTTTAAGCCATTTGTCACTGATTTTGTGGTTGAAAGACCTGAAAAGTTCTTGAGTTTTTCTTGAGGGAAAATATTGTGCTGTTGTCTTAGCATTTGGTAGGGGTGTGGTTGCTGTAGGAATAGTTGTGTCCTGTTTTAATGTCCAAGTTGCTAGCAGTTCAGTTTTGAGTGTTTTCAGTAAAATTTTCAAGAATGATTCAAGTCTGGGAGACACTTCAGTGAGTGATTTAAAGCTCAAACTGTTCACTGAAGAGAAGGTGAAAAGGTGACATTGCTGTTGCTTAGAAATACTTAAGTAAGAGAAAGATAGCAATTTAGAAGAAAAGGAAAGAAGAAAGCTACAGGAAAAGCCAAATTGATAGTTGAAGCAAGACAATTTGCAGAGACAACAGAGAAAAGGTGTTTACAGGAAGTAATTAGCGGTTGATGCAATTTTTTAAGGGGCTTAGTAGATCAAAGATGCGGTGGCTTTAGCAGGTTTTCGCCTAAAAATCTGTAGTTACCAATTTTATCACAGCATGCTTTGGACTTTGCTGAAGTTGAAAGGTTTATGAAAGGATTCCCTTCCCTTTCCCCTGTGTCCTTCCCGTGGTGCTTCAGCCCTTCCCTGTCCCACTTCATTGCTTTGATCTGTTGGTTTTTAATGGTTTTTAAAGGCTGTTGATGCTGGGGGAGAGGTCTTGTTCTTGCTGCCAGCCCCTGCTTCTCTTGTATGGTACCAGTATCAGCATGTGCTTGGTGTGGTGGTGGTGAGTCACTCCCAGTGCCTAATTAGCAGCAGAAATTAGGGGAGCTTTTAGCTCTTTGCACCAGCTAAACGGGAGCGTTGTCACTGCTGGGATAACAGAGGGACCAGTGCCATTGGAAGTGAGAAATGGGACAGTGCATTTTGGTGTCAGTGATGCATTGGGTTGTTTCAGTTGTTTGTGCACCTGTATTTCCAGAGGCCCAGAGCATCCTGCCAAAGCCACAGATGGGTCGCCAGTCGAAGGAGCGATCCAGACAGTTCTGCTTCCCAGCCAGTGGATTAATCCTGTGTTTTCAGCAGATGCTGTGAAATGGATAAATTTAAGACTGTTGTTATGCACTTTGCTTTCCAAATATCCCAGTGAAACGTTTGCAGAGTTAGTCATCCAGGCAGAGGGTGGACAACTCCTACTATTCCTTACAGGCATATGATGTGGGAGATGCACGATTACACCCTTGTGGTTTCTTTTTCTTAACTGTTTTTTTTTTTTTTTTTCAGGCAGGGCATTGCTGAACAGCAGAGGGTTTAGAGTTTTTTTTTTGCTGTCAGACCTTGTCTGTATTTTATCAGCTCTCTCTCAGAGAAGCCATGAATTTCATAACTCTAAACCCACGAACTTTGGGGATCCTACTGGTCACTTATTGATATGTTGTCCTTTAGGGACGAAGGACTAATTTTTCAAGCTATATTGCAAGGAGCAAACTCCCAAAGCACAAAAAAAAAATTTGCAGTGTGGCTGTTCTAAATTAAATGTCAGGGTATTGTGGTGGTCTGGTTAAGCTGCTGTCTCCCTGGATGCTGGGACTGACTGATCCTACAGTGTAAGGAAGTATAAGGCGTTGAGCAAGGGAGAACAGAGCTGTTGCTCTAGATCTGGCTGCGCTCCCTGGGCTTGCTGAGACATTCAGAGACTCTGCACTTGGTGTTTTCACTTTTAGGTGAGGCTGGCACTGCCAGGTGCTCCAGCCTGCTGGTGGGGTGCACCTTGTGGAGCCTGGGGTGTGCTGATGCTTGGGACACAGCCAGTCTTCCCATGAAGCTGAAACGTGTGGAATAGTTCCGGAAAGAGACAGAAACATCTTCCTCGTGTATTTCTGCGTTTTATCAGAAAACACAAGTTGTTGGAGTATGAGATCACAACTGGGGGCGTGTCCATTGGTCCATGACTTCTGTGGGTGTGGGGAATGGTGTAATGTGTACCTGCAACCTTCTTCTGCCAGGAAATCACTTTCCTTTTAAGGCTGCAGTCCCTGGCACTGTGTGAGTGAGTGCAAGGGGCTCGCACTTGCTCAGGAACAATTTTGTGCAGTGAAAAGATGATGGAAGGGAAAAGGTTAATGAAGCTTCTCATCTCTCTTCAAAACAAAAGCTCTCTTCTCAGCCCTGGGTTTAGTTTTTAATTAGTTTGGATTACAGTTTGATTTAAAGCAGGTAAAGGGAGGATGAGTTCATGTGATCTAGAGGTTTGAGCATTATGCTGCTATTTGTACTTTTTTGGTTAATAATGTATCCTGTGCTAGAAGGATGACTGGTGGTTTAACAGGATTCCTTCCTGTAAAACATTTCTTAAAGAAAAACTAGACTGTTTTTGCAAACCTTCATTCCAGATTAGAGTTGCCAGATAGCAGCGCAGAATAGTGTTTTATTGTGAAATCCACTTCTGTTTAGGAAAAAAATAAATTCTGTGAGATACCTAATTCAGTGGTGCTACGTTTTTTTTTTCCTTCTTCCTCTAAGCTATAGAGGCAGCATAATTTTATATATTTCATATTGAAAATTCATTCAAATGCAGTCTGGATGTATTTATTTTTACTATCTCATCAGCAAAATACACTTTTTTTACATGAATGTATTTTATAGATATATAAAAAAGCAGGTTAAAAAGAATGTTCCAGAGGAATTGTTTTATTGGGTAGCACAATATATGTGCTTTTAATGCAATTTACATTGCATCTAGTGAAAATGGAGCTCGAAATTCTGAAGCTGGTGCTTGCTCTTGTAAATAATGCACGCTTTAAGTCAACACTTCGCATCATTATTTTGAGCAATGGTTTAGCCTTGATATATTTCAAAACACACGTACTAGATAATATGCGTGGTTATTTATGGATCTAAACTTTCTGATTAGATATTAATGTGAAAATACCAGAATGTTTGCTGAAGATGTCTTCCTTGTTTTTCTGCCCTTTAGTCAAAACACGGTGCTAGTACTGGATGTAGGAAATGACATGCAGGTACTAGAATTTGCCAGCTTTTAGTTAATCAGGTTTGGCGCTCTGTTTATAACTTGAAGGTTTTTTTTCCTTCGAAATGTGTATTAAATGATATGTAAAATAAATTTAAGAGGATATGTTTTCTAGCAAGCAGTTTATTGTAGTTTGGTTGTTGAGAAGGCCCCATTTTTTGGGGTATTTAGAGGAAACTGCTCCTGAAGATGTCTTAGTGGAACAAATTACCTGATTGAAGAAAATGCATTTTGATACTCTTTATTTCAGAAGGGAAGCTATTTGTGCAGTCAGACAGACTAAGCAGTGTCTGGAGAGCATGTCCTTTGTCTAATTGAAAAACCCACCCTGAGAAAGGATTTATATTTGGATTTTTTTGGAGAGAGCTGACACCTGTTCTTCTGCCTCTACTGTTATACCTTTAGCTGAGTGTTTCCTTCTCTGTCCTTCCTTGATACACAAGAATGATGAGCTGTTTTGTGGAAAAAGACTTCCCACAGTTTGAAGAAAGGGATAAAAAAAAAACCCAAACAACCCCGTTGCCAGCTTCTTTTGCTAGCCATTATCTGTCTCAGTGGCATGGAACTTGCGTGTAAATGCAAATTTAGTAGTTATTGTTTCTTGAGTTGCACTTGGTTGTTAGTCATCGCCGAGATTCGTAATGGTGACATTTTGATAAAGTCACAGGGTGCGGATGTGTTCATCTGCTTCCATCCGAAGGAACTTCTTTTAAAAGCACATTTAAAGGACCTTTCCTAATTCAAAATACCATTCTGCAAAAAGGTTGCTGTGAAGCTGGTTATTTTGTTTTCATAACGTAATTCCACTCGCGGCCTTAATTTCATTTCTTTCTTTATTTAAAGAGAGCTGGGTTGCTGGCTAATTACACCTGTAGTGCCCCGGTGCTGTAAATCTTCTGTGCTGAAATTAAGATGAGAGTTCGTGGTGTTTATCCAGAGGATCTTCGCTGGTCCCCGTAGGACGATGTATTTCCGCTGCTGAAAGTCGTCAAGAGCTGGGATTTAGTCAGGATCATACTCTGGCAGCTGCTATGCAACAAACTCCCCCTTTGCAGCGGGATTTTGGATTTTGTCCATCAGCACTTTCCGGGTAGCTGCTTGGGGAAAGCAGATACCTGGATGGCTAACTTAGAGTCCACTGCAAATACCGGATTCGCTGATTTGGAGGCAAAAATCTTGGACAGCGTATGCAACGTGATTGGAACCTTCCCTTGTAATTTCTTACAGTGATTGCTTGCATGTGTTGGCTAAGCCTGCGACATCTGACCTTCATAACCCTTGGTCCGTGGTAAAGCTGTGCAGAGACATCGTCCCTCGAGGGCTGGTGAGGTGTAAAAGGGCAGGGGCTGATGTACAAGCTGACCGACCCACACTTTCCTCCTGTGCAGTGGCACTGTGATGTACGGCGTAGACCAAAAACACATTTAACTTTCTGAACCAGGGAGGGCTTGCCTTAATGATGTGCTTTATAAAACCTTCTATCCAGAGAGCATGCAGGTGTTTCAAGAGCCACCGATGTTATGTTGTATGTCCGAACTGTTCTCTTCAGGTGAAACCAAGGCGATGCAGCTCATGGTGTTAAGGCTTCTGAGGTTGTACAAGCAGTATTTTGTTTCTCTAGGTAACCTTCTAGGTGGTTTCTACAAAGAATTTGATGTGAGGAGGAGATAAACTCAGTTATAAACTTGCCAGGTGCTAAAATAAAAGTGATGATCCGAGGGAAGTGTTTTGTTAATCTGGTATTTGGGGATTATTTTTTTTTTTTTTTTGTTCTGTATGTTCTAGCTGTTTGCTAGGTATACTGTGAGCTGAGCAAAGGGGGGCCAATCTGTTTACATCAAATATTTGTCTGCACTCTTCCTGTACCTTTATTCTGCGTGAATGTAGGTGTTGACTGATAGTAAGGAAAACAGTGGGCAAACAGTTCAGTCAAAAAAGCTTATTTATAAAATCTTAACATATATCTAAGAAGGAACCCCTGCCACAGAGCTCAGAGTAATGAAGTTTACACGGGCACAGTTTCAATCACTATTTTGGATTAATGGTTACTGATGGTAGAAGGAGGCACTTTCTGCCAAAGTGCTAATGCTGCTAAAGGATGTGAGAAATGTTGCTGTTTCCTCAATGCAAAATAATGTATTTTCCCCTTTTTTTGGTTCAACTGGAGCTTTGTGCATGAGCAAACTGGGGGCATTATCCCCAGCCAGCAGTGTCTCCATCCTACCTCTGCCTTGCCCAGCGAATCCTGCTATCCTGTTGTCACCTGTATAGTTATGAAGATGTATGAGACCCCAAACTCCATGTAGTACAGCTCTGGGCAGTGGTGGATTTTCGCTTGAGTTGCTTTGCACACCAACGCCAACATGTCAGATGCAGTTTACGCTGTTTGAATGAACATCAGCCCTCCAGCAGGAACTTTTAAAAACATTACTCAATAAAATTCAACGCTGAGCTGAGGTAGCGAAGATAATCCTCCCTTTGCTTGTAGAACAGGTGTACATTATATAAGACAGGATGTCACTGGGGATGGTTTTTGAGACTTATGGTTGGGAGGGAAAGAATTTCGCGTGGTAGAGCGTGTGCCGGATTTCCTTGTCTTGGGCTAGAGTTGAGTTGAAATTCCTGTGCGCTTTGTGGGGAGGGATCTGCTCTGGTCTCTGAGACTGTGCTGCCAGTTTGACAGCTCAAATACAGATTCCTCATGCTCACACACCTTTTGACTTCCGTAAGCTTTGAAGAAATGCAGTTCGTAGAAGTCTAATTTCTCCTCGAGCTGACCCAGCCCCCTGGTTAATTCTCTGCTTGCTGTAACGTTAAGCCTCGTAAAACTCAGAGTGTTGAGCTCTAAACCTGCATTTGCTATGAGCCCTAAAAGTCAAATCAATAATTGGAAGATCTGTAGTTCCTTATCCCAGAGGAAATGCTGTGCTGGTACGACACGCCTGGGGCTGTCAAGAGCAGTGCAGCTGGGTGTCCCTGCTGTGTCCTGGTGTTCGGGTCTCCTCATGTGACACCTCAGGAGAGGGTGGCTCTGACCGTAACCTTTCCCTGCAGGGAGAGGGCAGCAGGAGGAAGAGTGGTCTCTGAAAGAGAGCTCTGCCCCTCTCCACCTTGGTGAGATAACAAAACATATGAATGCCAGTGAAGCATCCTTCTGCAGAGTGAACTCTCCCCTTACATCCATGAGCCTTACTGGGTGCAGATTCCCTGCCCGATAGTGTGGCCTCATCCTCTCTCAGATGTTTTCGCTGTAATTACAGGGAATAATGATGTGGCCTTTTTCCTAAGGGCAAGTGTTTTACAGAAATTTTGGCCAACGCTTTTGATATTATTTGTTTGCCAGTGCTGGCAAATAATATCAGTGGGGAGGGAGAGCTGCCCCCACCCCACGCAGGGCTCTAATGGCTGCAGTTTTGGACACAACTGATTTTTTTTTTTTTTTTATTCCCCATCGCTGCCCTTCATAAGAGCAGAGCCACAGAGGTGTTTTCTTACATCAGTTTGTATGTGCAGAGATGTGCCCAGCAGAGCCTTCCTGTGAAGAGTGGTACACAGCAGGGTCTGGGGGTTAATGGATGGTACGGATTTATGGGTAATTTTGGTTACACTGGCCAGTTTCTGAGTTCAAACCTCTTGCCATTAGAGAATCTCTTTTCCATTTAGCCTGAAAACATGTACTGCGTGGCCAGACAGTGGGACAGCAGGTGACGATGCATCATCAGCTCATAGACCATCAGTCAAAAAAGACAGTGCTTACATCATTAGATGTGAGATCATTGCAGAACAAAATTGATAGAGAAAATTAATTATGCAGCTTTTATATTAATCCAAATATCTCTGACTGGGATGATGAGTCTTCTGGCCCACTTAAAAAATTTTTAATGTATGATGTCTTACCTCACTGGAGAAGAGCGTCTTCTGGAGTCTTTTTAAAACTCTGTTGCCTTGACCGCTGAGGTCTGGGCTGCCCATGAAGCTGCATTTTGGGAGGTTTGTGTTTCTGTCACTGTTAGCAGCACTAATGAATAACTTGCTATGAGGTTGTCTGTTACTGGGCGGCTGCATGATTTCTGGGAGCTTTTGGTTTAAACTTACTGTGGAAAAATGAAGAAATACTGAAGTATTTACCAGAAAAACGATGCATATTTGTGATGTAAAGTTGCTCCCGTTTGAACTTTCCACAGGCTTATAATGATGATGAGAAGCACTGGAGTATGCAGACACATTTTTTTGTGGTGACTGGGAGAATCTGAGCTTCATCACCTTCATGTTGTGCAGCTTCAGCATTTCCAGGCTGGCTGGCAAGTGTGGTGGAGGGATGGAAGGCTGCAAAAGAATCTGTGTCTGGGTGTTCTTCAAGTTCCATGTGTAGAACTGTTTTGCTTTTCTCCATGTAATTCAGCACTGTAGAGATGTGGAAACCCACGAAGTGCCCTGTGGTGGAAACTGTATTTAACAGTCTTCTGTAGTATGAAAGGGACTTGAGCATGGTTGAGAATTTTTTCGCAGCAAAGCAGATCACAGGAGCTGATAAGTGCATGAAGGACTGACACCTTCAGCAAGTGCCTGTAATGTGTACACAGTGTGCACAGAGGGGGGGGGGGAATCCCCAATTTTACAATTGGCTTGTTTCTGCAGTGTTTTAAGAGGATGTAGACGTAGCGTTGTGTGAAAAATAAAATTTCAAAATGAATAAACCGTACGTTAAGTCTACTCTGAGAGACAGGCATGTCTAATCTGAATGCGTTTGTAGCAGTCAGAAGTGCAAAGGCACATTTTCCTTAGGTGTGGAACATCACAGATTTTTATTTCATTGTTTACCCCGGTGTTGATAGATGCTGCAAAGGCTTTAGACGTGGAGTTGAAATAGTACTTCTTGTTCTGGGTCTCTGGGGTGGCTGGGATCAGCCCTAATTTGATTAGAGTCACCGTTCCTTTTAGAGTGGTGACACCTGAAATCTGTAATTTACATACTCACACAGCTTTCACACTGTTCAGAGACTCCAGGCAATGCTGTCCATCGTTTCCCTGTGTTTTAAAGCCTCTGGCAATAGCCATTAGGTAAAATGCATCACTAAAAGGCGTAACTGTGGGGAATGGATTATACCAAACACTTCACTAGGCTGGTACTCTGGAGAACTGTTGATGGATACAAAAAGCACGGACATTTAGCTGGTGTTAGGAGATGTGTCTGAACGCTGTGCCGACAGAACGAGCTGTTTAAGGAGAAAAGTTGCTGCTGTTGGTTATTTCAGGTGAAGGCAGAAGTAAAGTGCCTTAGGGATAAGCTGTGACAGAGTGATGTTTTTGAGCAGAGTGACATTGATGGTGGCGCTCTGTTTTGAGAGAGGAGGTCCCCAGTGTCACACTGAGCCGTGCATGGGACTGTGAGAGTCACCAACACTTGTTCGTTCTGGCAGTTCTTCAGCTACAGGAGAAGGAAAAAAGTAAAACCCAAGTGGTGTGGAAGGTCTTAGCTTTGCTTTGCTGCTTGGAGATATTTCGGGATAGCAGCACTGGGGCTGTGCCCACTCCTGGCAGGTTGCTGAGGAGCACTGGGCAAGCCAGGGAGATATCTTGTTCCCTGCTGGTATGGGGGAACTTTTCTTCTCCTGAAAAATCACAATTGTTCAGTCTTTAGCCAGCAAAGAGAGAAAAACTTTAAACCATTACATCACAGAATCACAGAATATTCTACAAGGAGATGAAAACAAGGGTGAAAACTCGCTTTTCCTCGTGATCTTGGATTGGGACAAGAGGAGTCCCCTGCATCAGATACTAACCTGCACGTTCAAAAAGTGTATATAAAACACAGTTTAAAAAGAACCCCAAAACTTGAGTTCAGCCCTAGTGTCTCCTGCAGAGGATTCCTGGCTTTTTATGTAGTTTTTGGAGCAGCTTCACTTACACTCAAAAATACTTCATTTTTGCCCCTTTTTTTAATGGCACGGAGCACGCTGTGCTCTGAGCTTTGAGAGTACCACCCTTCTTGGCCATCACTGTCTCCTTCAATCAGAAGGAGGAAAAAAACCCCAAGACAAAGCAACATTAGGTGTGGGAGACACCCCTGAGTGCGTCCTGGGAGCAGTGCAGGGTGGAGGGGCTCATGTGTGGGTGGTGTCTGGTGCAGGATGAGCCGGCACAGCTCCGCGTCTTGGGCAGCATCAACCTCTGCCATGGGAGTTGAGACAGGGACATGTTCAGGCTTCACTCCAGAGTATGAGGTTGTAATAATGAAGGCAGGGGAAAGGCACTTGGAGTGAAAGTGACCCTGTGAACCTTCACTGCTGACTCATTTGCATTAGCTCTGATGCTCCCTGAAGCCTCTGTGGCCCTGTGGCTCTTAGTAGAGGCATCTTTCCATTATTTGGATATTATATATTATTATATACTCCTGTATAACAAAATATTCCTGGTCATCTTGCATTCCAAGTATTTTTCCTTCCTTTTTCTCTTGGATTGCACTCACTGCTCTGCATTTTAAGTAGCAACCATTAGTGTATCTGGGCACAGCCACTGGGAAAGTGTTGATAGTGGAGTTAGTGGGAAAAATATTCTGATGTTCTAGACTAAGCCTCTAGAGTAAATTGAGGCTTCATGCTTTGTATCAACCCACAGCATCCTGTTACATCTCTGAATTTCTTAATTTGCACGTGATGTGTGTATTTTTTTCTCATTATGTTCTTTTTTGTGAAAAGAAGTGTTGTGTTATTGAAAGACAATTAAGTAAGCTGGGTAGAAAAGGGTTGGCTGTGTGCACTGTAAGTACCCAGACCTTGGATGGCGAAGAAATGGATGGCTTGCTCTTCTTACTAATTTTTAAACTCTTACCGAAAGAGTAAAATCGGGGCCTGCTGTCCTTCTCCTTATAAACCCTGCTTTCTTTAAATAAAACTCAAAGCAAGACGTGATTTCGTTCCCTATTCTGGTGGAGGCTTGTGTAGCCCGTTTCAGAGGAGTTTGCCTGGATCTATTTTTGGGACGGATGTCCGCTGGACCCGCAGCAGAAGCCGAGACCTTGACAGATCGCGGAGCTGCTTGGGAGGGGCGGTGCTTGCAGGCGGCCGCTGCTCCTCTGCCAGCCTTCACAACTGATCAATTCATTACCCTGCAGAGAATACCCCTGTGGCTGTTCAACGTGGCTCCGAAAACAAAACCATATTTTACTCATTTAATAATTGAAAATAGGTTGTTGTCTAAGGTGTCATTGGTTCTTCTTGGTGCTAGAGGAGCTGTTGTCACTGGGCTTTAACCCCATGTTTTAACAGCCCGCTCTTCTGCAGGCTGATTGAAGGTGTTGCTTAAACCCAATTTAATGACACTGACCAACTTCTTTCTTTCTTTTTTTCTTTATTTTTTTTTCTTTTTAAGAATCAATTATGAATCTTGGTCTAAATACATTCTGTGCTCCCTCTGCTGGCTCAGCCTCGTGGATTAGCACTTTGCCTGCCCTCCCCATGGGGAGCAGTGATGGACGTGTGCCCACAAAGTAGGAACAACTGGAGCACAAGCCTCATTAAAATTAAAGCAGGAGAGACCTCAGTGTGTCAAAAAGGAAAAGGCGGTTTGGGCCAGGAAACCCATTTTGTATTCAGTGGTCGCATAAGGTTTTATTAACAGAGATAGAGCTATAATTTGGAAATAGCACGTCAATAAAAAAGGTGCCATCTTTTAAAAGTAGTTAGCTTTTCCAAAAAATAAAATGGGAAGCGGGTAGTGTTGACAGGAAAATAACATTTTAGTAGTAAGCTTTGGGAAGCTGAAGTTTGTATCAGGGTAGAATCAGGCTCTTTACATACAGTTAAAAGAGCAGGGAAAATTAAATGCATTCTAGGTGTAATTTGATGCCTACAGTTTCTTTTTCCTTAGAAACCAATGAATATGTGTTAAATTTATCTTGGCATATGAAAAAGATGTAATGACTTGCACTAACAAGATAAAGGAGAAGGCAGCACTTAATTTCCTAGGTAATACACAAAATAAAAATGATTTGCATGCCTTCAAATGATTATGCACAACCTCATTAAATGCTGTACAGTACAAACGAAGAACAAACGAGTTACCCAGATAGGACACATTTTTGTGACTTCAGGATGCCTGTGGAGGGGCAGGAGGCCCAGAACTCGTTCTCCATTAGTGCTCAGGTTTTTGATAAGCGTTGCTGGCAGGGCGGTACATTGAGAAACACAGCGGTGTCAGGAACGTGAAACAGGAATGAAATGTCTGTGTGATATTTCATGGTTCCATGATGGTGCTTTGGGTTGAGGATGTGCTTGTTCTCTGAATTTAAATTGAGTTGCTCTCCTCTGTGTACGTTCAGTCCCCCGTTGCCGGGTGAGGTGTAACCCACTGGTGACGCTGACAGCTCGGCTCCCGCTCCTTCTGTTTTCTTCGAGGGACTCTCCTAGTGCCATGTCATTTACCGCTGCTGTTTTACAGGCAGATTCACTCTTTGAGATCCCAGAGGGCATTTGGTGTCTTTGCAGGCTCCTGTAATGAGTAATGGCCCTAGCAGGGCTGGTAGTGCTGCATGTACGGGCTGGGGCGGCGCCGTAATGAGGCGTGGAGAGGAGCTTTGTACCCGGCTCACTCCGTCCGACTTGTCAGTCACTGCTACATCACGGTTGAAACGGTTTATTGAGTATGACTGCCAAATTTTACGCAGGTGCCAGATTAATTTTGATGTATTGTACTTGCAGCGGCGACTCTGGACGGTTTGTAGTGTCTCTGCTGGAAGACTGTCAATGGAAATGTATAAGCAGTTGGCTTGCATATCAGCGGTGCTGTAAATAATTTCCCCCGCTATTTTCAAAACATCTCAAAAAGGAAATATATTAGATAGAAATAGGGAGGGGGTTCCTACTGTGAGCTAGATTTCTCTCCAGTTTTGATTGCCTTTTAGATGGGCAGCGGCTGTTCAAAGTGTTGCTTTCGCTGCCGTTCCTGTGCCTCTGGAATGACAAGTCCACTCTGCACTGGGTGAGATGGATGTTCAGATCTCCTGCTGCTTCTTTTGCCGGGGTCTTTATCCCTTCCTCCTTCCCTGCTCCCCCTTCCTGTTGGCTGAAGTGAAGGAAAGCCTTTGTGCCCACTGTGTCTGGCCTTGCCAGGGAAGAGGTCCCAGTTTCTTTCCTACGAGCCACATCTTGCTTTTGGCAACAGGTACCTCACAATCAAACTTAGTGACTAGTTCAGGCCTCTGGATCTCAAGTCATTCACATGACTTCTTCTGCTGTTGCTGTTGTCTCATCTGACGCCCATGCACAGCTGTGTTCATTCATTATTCAGCTTTTGGTATACTTCTAAAATAGGGTATATTTTACCTGAGTCATTTGGAGTGGGGAGGGGGGAACCCCAGCCCTAATTTTCTGGTGAGTATTAGCCATGTTCGAAGGCTGTTTTTTAATGCAGAATTGGAAAACATCTTCTCCTTACTCAGTGTGATATTTAAAGCAATCTCTACTGACCATACAAATCACATTAGTTATTTTGCTAGCTTTGCTACTTGCCTACTTTGCCATAATTTTGTAGCAAGGCTTATAGATGAGTCTTGCTTTTCAATAGCAGCCTTCCAAGAATTAAGCTTCGAAACTGATCCAGCTTTGCTTTCTCATTTTTTAATCATATTCCACTCCGTAGTGGAAGCTTGTTTTATCTCATACCTTCCTGCTGTCCCTGGTGAGGTTGCCTTATCATGAATTCATTAATTTCCTCATGATGTTCCACTGAAATTACTGGCTGGTTTGTTTTTTCTTCTCTGTTTTGGTAAAACTTTCAAAGATTTCTAATGAGTTGAGGAAGCATTTTGCAGAAACTGTGCTCATTTTATTTGCAGTCTGACTCTTACAGGGCTTTGTGACTTGGCAGTAAGGGGTTGTATTAGGATATATGTGGTGGGAGCAGTCTGGGGGCAAGGTAACCTTACAGGTTTCTTCTGCCTTTAACTTCTGGGATTTTTTTGATCTAGCTCTGCACAGAAAATTCAGGTAAAGTCACCAAAAAAATATCAGTTTCTGGAAGCGGTAATTTTTCATTTTTTTATTACTGTAGCTTTATGGTTTGCTCTTAGGCAAAAATAAGTGAAAGAATAGAGTGCTGATCATGTAATTCTCGTGCATCCTGTCTTTGGGACAATGCAGCTACAAATCTCACTATTATTTGTGGGCTTTTTGCAGCTGAAAGGTATGGAGTGGGTAATATTCCTGTCTGCTTGTGAAGTACCATTTTTTTTTTTTTTACTGTGGGCTCCAATCTCAGCTGGAGGTTTTGGTGGTGTTTCTGTACTAGTAATCTTGACCCTGGGGACCAAGCCTTCAGCCTTCCTCCGTGACAGTGCTTTGGGTGAAACCAAGGGTGGTATTTGGGGTTAAACAAGGGAAGATATTCAGACAGAATTTGTAGGGAATGCCACCTCTCTGTGTGAAGCAGATGGAATGTGAATTTTTTTTCTCGTGTTTGACGGGGATATGTCTGGATATATCTAACAGTGATCGTTTTCAGTTGAATTACCACAGTTATTTTGGCGCATCAGTAGCAGTTACTGTATGGAGTTAAAAGATTGCAAAGCTTGCAAGCCCCCTTAGGAGGGGCTTCATGTCGAGGCAAGTTTTATGCAGGGATTATGCATGAAATGCTGTGAACGATTGTTTTGTGGAACAGCTCGATGGAGAGTCCCTGAGAAGAGAATCACGTCTTGGTGCAGTTGGCTTGCAGTGGGAGTGGAGTAAAGCCACTGTGACAGCAGCTGTCTCGTCCTTGATTTTTAGCAATAAACCCCCCATCACTGCCATAGGCAATCTCTGTAATGAGGGTGACATGAGAATTTTGGAGGTGAGAATTCCTTCGCTCTTTTCCTTTGTAAAAGAAAGAGCTAAGAGTTTTAAAATGGCCACAGGATGCACCGGTGACTGTTGAATGGCAGCGTGTGAAAAGGCTTAGACTTGTGCCACCAATAAAAAAAGGTATCTTTTGAAGGGAAAATCCAATATTGTCAAACCAGAGGTGGTTACTGAAAGTAAAAAAGACGCCTCTCGGAAAGAGGAAGCAATCATAAGACAAGGAAACTAGAAAAGGGCCTGAACTATGGAAAGCTGAATGTAAGGATGAAATAGGAAAACCTGCTTCCGAGGTTAGCTTATTAACAACTGTGAGGAAAACCCACTATTAAAACCTTTCCCAAATAGATTAGCTTCCAGCTATAAAAGGAGCATTTGAGAAAAGGTAGGAAGGAAAATGTGGAAACTAAAGTATTTCTTTGCATGTGAGAGGATTGTAGAGTGAGCTGTACACACTGGAGCTTTTTTCTTGCAGAAGACTTTTCTGAGGAACTGTCTCAAATTGAAGTGTCAGTGGAATAGGATTTATAATTAATTGGTGAAAGGAACTGTAACAAATCATCAGGACCAGATGGTATTAAATCAAGATTTCTAAAAGCATTTGAATGTGAACTTGATGAGCTGCTGACTCTGGTGTGTAACCTATTACTTAAGTCGGCCTTGATGCCGAAGAATAGAAGATTACAAATGTGATGCCAGGATTTTTTTTCCTTTTTCTGTCATTTCTTTTTCCTTCAGAGCCTGATGAGTATAGCAGGGAGATGCAGACAGTAAATGCATAGGGCATATTGTTGGAAACTGTAATAAAGAATAGACTTAATGAGAACGTGGGGAAGAGTCAATATTAGCTCTTGGAGAGGAAAGTTGTTTGAAGGAGCCTGCGAGTGTGTGGGTGTAGGCGAGTGAACTGGCATGGCAGGCGTAGCTTTCCAGGAAGGTTACCAGAAGGTGCCTTGCTGAAAGCACTCAGCGTTTCAGAACTCCCAGTTATAGCCCCTGGTTGACCAGTCACAGGTGAGCTGTAGGCTCAGTGCAGTTAAGAGGAATGTGGACTGAAGGGGGTAAGAAAAACCATTATTTATGATTTCTGGTAGTTTCATGACTGCTGTACTGCCACTGGGGTTCTCAGGGGGTTGGAATGTGCCAGCAGGGGTGCTTTTAAAACTCATCTCAGAGCAGCCAGACATGCAAGCAGGGAGAACTAAAGGAGGATGGTTGGCGCCCATTAAATCCCGTAACGTGGAAAATCCCAAAATGACAATTGATAGAAGTGATGCAGAGGGACTTTTGGATACTGCTGCTGACCAGTGGGAGAACAGGGGGCTTAGCTGGGCTTTTGGGTCTGGTATGGCCAGCAGATGCTTTTGGCTGGCTTACACTGGCAGTAACTCAGTTAATACCAGCAGTGTTTCGGGAGGGCACGGGGGGCTGTGCTTCTGTGGCACGCAGATATATAAATACCTATTTTCTCCTCAAGGGTGGAAGAGAGAACATATGGGTTCCCCTCTGGGTATTGTAGTCTTAACTTCACGTTCTGCAGCGTTTGAGGTTATTTGAATAAAAATATTTAAAGGAAAGAATAGAAGCCTTTCAGAACACGTGAGTCTTGTGCGTTATGACAAGATAATGAACATCCAGCTTGTTGAAATTATTCCCTTTTTTTCTGCCACCTTCATCTGGTTGAAACTAAAATGTTCAGAGGCTGCAGAGAGGCGAAGAAACAAAGATAATACACTCAAGATCAAGAATTCACATTCCCAAGGTTACCTATTTTTCTTGATGCGAGGAAAGGAAAATGGGTTTGAGCCTCTTGTCCAAAACCTGTTCTGATGTTCTGGCAATAGCTGTCTATTTAATGCTGCGTTTTAGGCATCTGATGTCCTGGCTTCCCTCCCTTGCTTCTCATTATGGTTGAAATGTTGCTTTTGGCAGTCACAGCACCGGGCACGTAGCAGATCCTTCAGATGTGTGTGCTGTTCACGTTGCTCAGCAGGGGCGTTATGCATATTGTTATTCCTATACCGGCGCGTGGAAGAGGGGGCCGCAAGTGCTGGGGTGTTTATTACCGTTCAGCAGCACTTTTGACTCGAGGTTTGGGGTGGAATTTGCCAGCTCCTGCAGGACCACTCTTCCTTGGTATTTCTGGCAGCGTGTATTTGCTTTTGTTACGAGGAAAAACTCCGGGAAGGCAGCAGTGTGTTTACAAAATGAAAAGTGTTTCATCATGGTGTCTGCAGCTTAGAAAAGGCTTCGGGGACTGAATGTGTACAAGTCTGTATATGGAGCAACCTTACCTTGAATGGTCTGTATCAACACAGGTTGTGGTGTTTTTTTTTTTCTCTCCCATTTTCTGGCTCCTGACCCCACCTTTCGTGTTCCTTGTAGGGCTGGCTCAGCCTGGGGTGGCTTCAGGATTTGGAAAAAGTTCAGCAAAATATGCTATGGAATAAATAGCAATTAACATCGATTATTAATTTTTTTTGTTTATATGAATTACAAAGACTTCACTGACTTTGTACTGGAAATGCATCATTTTTGTGCAAAAGATAATGATATGCATCTCTTGCTCATCTCAGGTTGAGATACAAAAGACTTAATAGCTCACTTTAAAGGGCTTGCTTTTCCTTTTCATCAGTGGAACTTCAAGTTGGGCTATTTCTGAAAAGGAGGAGAGCTTGCACTACTGAAAATAAGGAAAAGAGAAGTGGAAATAATTTTTTTTTATATATCATACATTTGTACAGAGTGTGTGGACTGACATACTGTAGAATTAATAAGGAGATATTTCCACAATTATCATTTCTGGAATTTGCTGCAAAAAAGATTTAATCCCCCCCCCCCACTCAAGAGAAGCCAACACGATAAAAATACAACAATATGATTACCAACAGAAACAGACATGCAGGAAAGGTTAATCTTAACCAACCCTTATTTCTTTAGAATGTAGGATTGCTTGTTTGAGAGGTCAGGCCACTGCAGCAGGGCTTGTACACATGCAGGAGACCATCTTCTCTCCCCTGCTTAAGAGTGACTGTACTAACTAGGTTTTAGTCCTTTAAAAATCTTCTAAATCCATTTTAATTCCTGTTAGGAGTTGTGGAGGCTTGTAGGGGCTAAATAGCTCTTGTTTTTACTAGAGGGATGCTGTTAGGTTTATTATCTTCTTGTCAGCAGCAAAAAAAAACTCAAAAGCAGTGAATTGTCAGAAATCCACATGTGCTAAATCTGCCATCCAGGCTGCCCTGGTGTTCCCAGCTGTTGGCCTGTGAGTTTTCTTGTGCAGGGGAGGTATTTGGTTGCATTATCTGGGAGTCATTAGAGCAGTCTGAGTGAGGCAATGCGACTGTAATGGTTACTTCTCAAATCAGTTATCTGTTGGAGCACTTGCCTCTGGCATTAGGTTGATCTAAGAGAAGCCTCTCCATTGGATTTGAAAATTTGTTTCTAAATTAAAAACAAAAATAATTTAGCCGTATTCCTTGTGCCCTCATCTTCATGTTATTGAAGTGCCCGTAGTGGAGCTCAGATTGAAAAACCTCAGATGTTGAGATCTGTGTCAGGAGCTAGATTTTAACTGAAGGGAAACATTTTGGGGTAATTTATGAGGGTGTTAAGAAATACTTCTGACTGTTCAGGTTTGCAGAAGGCACTGGCTGACACCTAAGGTTTTTGGTGGGGTTTGAGTCCTGTAAAGCAAAGGCAATCCTCTTGATCATATCTCCCTGCCCTGTCTCTTCTTGTCATGAACCTTCTTTTGAAATGAAACTGCTGCCTGAAGAGTGTTTAAATGCAGAGAGATGTTTATTCACTTATCTGCTCTCTGGTTCCTTCACTGGTTGTCCTTCTTGGTTTACCAGCACCATTTTTCTTTCACCAAGGTAAATGCTGAAGAATTTGGTTTTAAACATTACAGCAATGCCACTGCTGTTTAAGAGTTTCTCCCTATATTTTTTCCCCTGCTATGAATATCCATCACATCTTGTCCACTGCTTTTAAGGGCAGTTGCCTCAGAGTCCTCCTTGTCATTGTATCAAATACTATTTCAAACAAAAATATAAATTTTTTTTCCTGGTGACTCTTGCTTGCTGAACAGGCAAAGCATTCACATTAAATTTAAAAAACTATAGTATTAAAAGAATAAAAAAAAAAAAGTCCGTATTTTAACCTAAATTCTTCCTGTTTTGTTCCTGAGTGCACGGTTTTGTATGTACCACTGAGTGTTTGGGTCTGTATTTGTTACTTGTCCTTAAAGTTACCCTCTTCTCAGTGCACAACAGATGTTATTCTCTACACTGATATTTAACCAACTTGATTAGTGCTTTCCTTTTGTCTTCAAGTTACTTTTATATATATAAATATATGTGTATATATATACACACATGTGCATACACATATATAATTAAATATATGTCTCAGGATAAACCCTTGGGGAAAAAAATAATCTATTAGTAACCACTGTAGCTTCTTTCTTCTTGTTCTTATTTGACCTTTTGACTTTAGCCCTCTTCCTTATTTGTCTTAGGATTCTTACATTGTTTTTTTATTTTCTCTCTCAAAATTGGTGATTTCCTACATAACACTGCAGAGTTTGTTTTCTGATAGCCAGATAAATGAGACCCACCGCATTATGTTTAGAAAATACCGTGTTTTATTTGCAAAACATACTGGGAAAATGTGGCATGAATTATTGCTGGTTAACCCAAGTTGTGTCTTACCCTGTTTTTTTTTTTTTTTTAGGTCTTTCATTATCTGTCTTAGGAAATGTTTAAAAACATTTCATTACTCCCGAGATCAAATCAGCCAACATTTAGATAACAAAATTAGTTTTCCTCCTTTTTTTTTTTTTTAAAACAGACATTTGCGTTTGCTGTTCTCTAATCGTCTGGTACCAGTCTAGCTTGATGGATTTGCTATCAGACCTGCAGTGATCACACCCCGGGTGAGCATTTGAAAGGCCTTTTCTGGGTCCCAGAGCTGCAGTGAGTTGAGGATTATAGAGCAGGGCTTACTCTTAGGTTGCAGTAGTTCCCTGAGTGCTGCCTTCAGCATCCTGCTTTCATCCCCCTCTTCTCACCGATGTTGCCCTCACTGAAGGCTGATGCAACCCACCCAGCTGATTTTATATAATTCATCCATGCATTCAGCAATCCCATTTTCCTCCAGTTTGGTCACAGGCCTTGAGAATGAACCATTTTTAGTCCATCTCCTTAATGCAAAAGGAACTGAAACTTTGACGATTGCCATTTTGTTCTTTGGCTGCTTATTCTTTGCCCAATATTGTGCTTTTTTTGGGTTTTTCTTTGGAGCTTGTTGCTTGTTCCCCCGGTCTTTGTGGAACAGCTCTATTTGCAGCAAGGTGTGGATCCCTTCTTTCAGCAAGTTTTTTCACTGGTGATTAGGATCAACATTCCAGAGCGCTTTTACAGCTTTGTGCTAGAGAAATGCCAAGTTTTCTCTTAAAAGAAAAGTAACAAGTAAATTTGCCTTGCAAGCATCTGCATGTGCATACATGAGTACCTGTACAAAACCGTGCATGTTGCAGGAGCCTAAAATAAAAACACTTTTATCCAGGTGTGCTACAAGTAAATAAAAATTACTTACAGATAGAGGACATTTTTAGCCAACCCAGCATTGATCAGTGTAGCCTGGCTGCTTTTTTTTAACCTGAGTTACCTTTCTCGTGGTTGTGCAGATGCTAAACTGGCAGGAGGACACTGACTTCTTCAGAATATGAACTGTAGGTTTAATTAGTTGGCAGCAGCGAGCTTACATGACAGAGGAGCAGTTCTCAGGATGTTTCTTGGCGAGTTAATGTACGGCCCATTGAACCTTTGAAGCATGGCTCTCCAGAAAACCTCCAGTGAGAATGCATTCCTAATTGCCAGCAGCACTGGTTAACAGGTTGTCTAAGCAATTTAATGGCCCAGCTTCAGAATAGCTTTAATATATTCTTGTCACCCCGTGTGAATAAGTTGATATACTGATGAAGATAAAGCTGCCTCATTATTCAAATATTGATAGTAGTAGGTCTTTTTCTGATATCTTTCTATTTATATCCTCTTTTTTGCTGCTATGCATATTCATGTTCGTGGCCACTCAGTGGGAATAAAGGACCTGAAGAAGGACTTTTTCCTTGTCCAAGGAAGTAAATATTTGGTAACTTGAGAGAAGCAAGAGATAACAGATTATTTTCTTAAAGAACGAGGGCTCCATAATTTAGGATAATTTTGAAACAGCGCATACCTTGCCAGCAGACTTTTGAGACGGTGTAATCAGTAGCATTTGGCTGGGTTCCATGTTACATATATTTTGCTCAGAAACCCAGGTTCAGTGTATTACAGATGATGTTTTTTTGGAGGCTGAGCATTCAGTAATTAAAAAAAAAAAAAACAACAAAAAACAAAACAGAGATTATAATCAGTGCACAGTCTTTACAGCTGCAGGTCTCGATGATTATTTAGTAAATTGGGGGGGTTGTTTGTCTGTCCACCTGTGATGTTACAGTGTCAAGGTTTGTTGTCACTGGTGGTGGTTTTCTTTTGGTGATAACTTTGCTCATCGTGGAGACACAGGCTCCACTCTGCTGTGTCAGCCCTGGACAAGCTTTCAGCTTCGATTTGTGGGGTTTTGGTTCCCTCCATCCCCTGTTGTGACATGAGGCAAATACCATTACTAGTCCTTAAACATAAGCTGTTTTACTCTGCAAGAACAAATCAGTCACAGTCAAGTGTGGCTTTTGGGAAGATTAATGTGGTCATGGAGAATGACTCAAACCGGTGTTTCTTTTTGTTTGTTTGCTTTTTTGAGCATTACAAGTTATATTCTTGCATGTATTACTGCACTGGATATATGAAATTCAGGGGGTTTTATGTAATTTTTATTGAGGTGGTATCCAGAATGGAAGACCTCTTCTCGCTGGGTTCTCTTGATACAGAAGGATATCTAACTAAGCTTACAAAATGGTTGGTGGTGAGAGGAAATGAGTCTCGCAAATTAAAATCTGCAAATTTAATTTAAAGGTTTAAGTCTGCAAAGGAGAAGTATGATGAGTGGGCAAGGGTGTTCATAGCAATCTGAGGTTGCTTAGGTTGCTTTTGTGAGGAGGCAAATGGCCTTTGGTTAAGGCAACTAGAAACCTTGGTGAATGTTAGTTCTTGTTGAAAATGCAGTGAAAATGAGTGGTTATAATTCCCCCTTCCTAGACTAGCTGTACCTTGCCTGCCTTTCATGAAGGGCCGTTGTGTTTTGGCAGTGTGGGAATAGCTGACCTAACCAAGAGGACTTGAAGGAGTTGTACCTGTTCTTGCCGCCTGATCCCTTGCAACAATTCCTTTCAATTGTCTAGAAAATTGCAAGAATATAGATGGCTTATTATTCCTCTGCTGCAAGTCGTTAATGTTTAAGACTATAAATTACATTACATAATGCTAGTTAGGGTTCAGGTTTCAAAGCACTGTAGCTGCTTCTCAGAACTACTTAAGTATTTGCTCCTCAAAGGGGCTCCTGTGCAGGCTACTCCTATTTATCTTTATTTGCTCCCTGCCTAGAGGGATTTTTCAGTAGTTAGAGAACTAACTAACTGTACCTTTAAGTTGAAGACTTCCCACTCTTCTCTTCCCTTGACTGCTCGTTGTGTTTCTTTGTTGCATCTTGTCTATATTAGATCATAATGTTTCCAAGACAGGAACTGTGTGGTGGAAAATCCAGGATCATGGGTTATGATCTTGGTTTAGGACCTCCAGGCAATATTAAAATACAAATAAGTATGCTTGAAAGATGTTTAACATGTGA